>NC_045735.1:15667994-15950494 GCF_008692095.1 Etheostoma spectabile | reverse complement strand
TCCATCCTGTGCGCTAAGTGTCGGCGGCTGACAAGATGGACGAGGGAAGGGAGAGAGAAAACACTTGCAGACTGCCATCGGTCTTGAGTGGTGTTTTTGGGAAATCTTTCTGTCATTTATTGTGTGAAATGTGTATTATGTAAATAAAAACAATACCCATCTTCAACATTTTGTGACTGAAATTGTCCAGTAAAGATTCATTTTTGTTTAGACATAAAACAAGCCTAGAACACGTCTCAGTGGTTCATGAACTTTTAATCAAATAACATTTTGCTTGATCTTCAACACAGTGCCCAAGGCACCATTACAGTTAGAAAATGAAGAGATAGAATTTATCAGGTCTAACATTACACGTTTGTTCAATATCCATTCTTTTAGACACATGGAGTCACTGAATGTAAACAGCTAAGACATTTGAAATGTGCAGGTGACTTAGCAACATACAGATATTTTTCCTGATGGTCACATATCTTACATGTTTTCTAATTTGCAACTCCAATGATGTCCATATATTTCTCAGTGAGGCTCTGAGTCTTCTTGGTGAGGTCGCTCATCACACAAAACAGTCCCTTCAGGTGGAAGTGGAACAGAGCTTCAGGATCTGTGTCTAAGAGAGGCTCCAGGGTCTTGTTAAGCACCGTGTTCTTGGCCTTGTGGTCATCTTGGAGAATCAGGCTGCACTCCACTGTGTTTCTTATGGCCTTGAACATCAGGTAGTTGCCATACAGGTCACGGCAGGACTCCTCTGCTTCGCAGTCCCACACCTCATCAGAGGGAACGTCACGCAGCAGGCTCGGCAGGAGAATGGTCTGCTCCATGTCACTGACAGCGGAGTCGTATCGTCTCAGAGCCAGGAGCAGGCTGTTCTTGATGAATTTGGCTTCGGCAGACTGCATGGTTCCGGTTGGATGTGGTTGGCTGTTCCTGCGCTGTGGTGACTGACAGTAGGAAGCAGTGTGCAGTGCAAAGCCATGAGGGCAGATACTGGTGAATTTATACGCTTATCTCAGATGGGTTGATCAGTCCAGTTATGTAATTGAATCACCTGATACATTTAGAGTGCCATGTGGAGTCAAACTCTTATCTTTATTTGAGTTACACGACCTGCTAGTTCTCTAAGGTCAAAATAATGTCTGACCAAATTTCAAATCATTACCCATGCAGATAATTGTGTCTGCATGACCCAGTGATAGCATGGTTTTGAATATGTTATTTTACATTTAAAAAAATGACCTGAGGGAGATCAAATTGTGGACCCAACAAAAATAGGCGTACTGGTAACCCAAGGCCAGCTGTGTTTACATTGGCAGGTTATCTTAGAGACTTGAACTCTTGTTTTTTTCTGTTATCAGTTTGCAAATAATATTGCAAAGGTAGCCTAAAGATAATTTAGAGTGTAATCTTTAAAATAAAATGCTACTTTATTAAAGTCTTCATATAATCATTAAAATGGAGGAAGGGTCCAGATGGGTCTGAGTGCATACATCTGTTTCTAGATGAAACTGTCTGATAACATGGTTCTTTAATGTGTGAGAAGAGCTCCGGTACTTTCTGCACAAATAGAAATGACAGCTCTGCAGACAGTCTGTCACTAGTTCAGACCAAAGCACAAAATACCAGTGTGTCACTTAAAAAGACAAATATTATTGTGGATATTGTATCATTGGGATGGCTGCTCTTGGGATCAGGTAGGACTTTAAATACATATATTGAATGACCCATGAATAAGCATGACCTTACATGCTCTATGTGACTTTGTGGTTCAATCATGTTTTTTTTTTTTGGTGCATAACTTTGCATAACTTTGTTTAAAGTGCTCATATTATGCTTTTGGCTTTTTCCCTTTCCTTTATTGTGTTATATATCTTTTTTGTGCATGTTATAGATTTACAAAGTGAAAAAGCCCAACGTCCCCCCCCAAAGGGACTTACCCTCTCCAACAGAAACCACTGTTCACAACCTGCTCCAAACAGCTCTGTTGTAGTCCAGCCTTTACTTCTGAGACCAACGCTCGTCACTTTGTAACACGTTATAATAGCGAGCCGAAGTCCCGCCCCTTCCGTTTTCCTCCATTGGACATATCTTTGGAGAAGAAGTGAACAGTGGTCAATGGAACTGTGGTATCCTAACAGTAATATCTTAATTGTAATATTGAATGACAAGAATGCTTATTTGTACGATATATCATTTACTTACTTATGAAGAATACTAGTTCATTGTCCTTATCCTGTATTTGAAGTTAGCTGCTAATAAAGGATGTTCCAGAAGGAGGCTCTATTACATTGAGTTCAGAATCAGAGTATGTGATGCTAACAGGATGTTGTCGGTAGGTGTAGAATAGAGCAAAGAAGTTGTTGCTAGCTGGAAGACATGTGAAAAGTAGCTTCGTAAATTGTAATGATGTTATGCCTGTCCGTTTGCATTAAACGTTCAAAGGATTTGGGATGTTGTGGACATCAAGTTCTTCCTTAGAAGATATAACGGGAACGGTGGTTAACTATTTTCTGATCAACTTACACACGGGCCGATTCATACTGGTTTCCACCTCTAGTGATGCTTCTGCCTTCGTCTTGGAAGAAGACGGTAAAGCTCGACAAGGAGACAGACGGATTTCTCTGGTGACGTATATATTGTTATATTTCTCTGGTGATATATATATTGTTATATTTCTCTGGTGACGTGGTAATGTTGTTCAACTTCTTTACGTCAAATCGTTTATCTCTTGATATGTAAAATTATTTTTTAAATTTACACACATCATTTGTAAATTGCATGGCACAATTGGAACCAGACAAAAAATAATTATTATCTCTCATTGACTCCCGTTCATATTTTTTTGAAAGATAGGTCCCTTGACCGGAAGTAGAAGGGCGGGACTTCGGCTCTCTATGCTCGCCTAGCTGCCAGCGTGGCACACCCTCACACTCTGCAACTGACTTCCTAGCAGTGCTGAGCTAGGTACTCAACACACAGGGTGAAAAGAGGAGCTGCAGCAATGTGCAGTACAACAAAAATATGGTGTTTTCTGAAAATGAAACCATGTAAATCTATTCTGGTACCACCTCAAAATACAATTATAAACCTGAAAATGAGCAGAATATTTTATTATCATTATTTTCTAGTGTACTACGCAAAACACTTTAGTAAAACATAGTAAAATAGAATATGTTAAGCTACAAAGTCAAGAAAAGTAGTGCAGTTTGTGCAATGTGAAACATCAAATCAATAATCTGTTGCGTAACTTCTACTCATGCATTCAAAAATGGAGTGGAATGGAAAAAATATAAAGTAATACAGTGTAAAGATTATTTTCTTTAAAAAGAAGAGAAAAAACAGCAACTTAAAGCTTAGATTAGATTTCATGTCAGTTTTACATTCAGTCGGTATATTCAGTTACCATCCAATTTTTATACAAGCAGCAGTGCAATTTTCATGTAGATCGATCTTACATGGGAGAGTGTTTTAGATCTACAGGGTCGACATAGGCATTAAGTGTTTGGCAGTTGTCTTCTTGTACCTGATAGTTCTGTAAACCAAGAGTCCCATACAATATTTTCTGCTCAATAAGATCTCAATAAACATATTCAAATACATTTATTCACCTTACTTTGCACCATCTACTTTAACCATGATGGTGATCACGATCCCTTCACTGAGACTTTCCAAACACATCACCTGGTAAACTTTTTAAAACGTAAGGGCCACAGTTCGAGAAATGTGAGAGCACAAGCAGAGGGAAGAGGACAACGTCTCTGCTTCCCTCAGGGAGATCTACTGTGTGGGACTGCTCAGTCTGTTTGTTCAGTTCAATCTGTGCAGTTTAAGACAGGACATGGCTCTTCACCAATCCAGCACATATACTGTTTCATCAACACTGCTGCATGCTGAAAACCCTCCAACAAAGTTCTGAACTGTCCCGCAATCCAACTCGTTGTTTCTAGATTCAAGTCACATTTTTCTTCTGTTGGCCTTTAACGATGATTTCCAGGACATTGGTAAGATCCATCATCTTGGTGAGCATTTCCATGATGTCGGGATGATCCTTGGCACCACTGATGAACTCCTCCAGTGTCAGCTCACCTGAGAAGTAGAAAAGATGAAAATGGCATCAACACATTTAAAAAAAAATAATCAGGGGCTTTCATATTGTGGATTGGAGACTACTAGCGTGTTGATTGATGGTTCATATGCCTGCATTAGCTCATTGGGCTGGGCTGGTCTTGGTGAAATTATTTCTAATAATGCAAAATGAAGCATTGCTTTAGTTCATGCAGGACACAGAAGTCACGCGCCCACTAATGGAAATATCACTCCCATCAGTCACAACCAATCAGCGCCATTTTGGGGGTGTCTGGGCAGTGTACTGCCTGTCTCAGCTTAGCGTGCTGCTTGGCGGATCCAGGGAGCGTCATTACAACAGAGCCTTAATCGCCAAGTAGAACTGTAATTCCCCTTCAAGGGGATCTCGAACTGCGTTGGTTACGACACTAAGGCGTTCCCCTAGTGTCGTAACCGACGCAGTGTCTCGTTCCCCTATCTCGGGGAACAAGGGTTACGTACGTAACCCGAGACGTTCCCTTTGTTGCATTAACTGGTTACATCTATGACTAGAGTGTTCCTGTCTGAATAACTGTTTTTATGTCCAGGGTTAATACAGCATTCTATCATTACATATAACTCCTAAATTGACAGTAAAATATTCCTTACCTTCTCCGTTGACATCAATCTTCTCATATATAAGAATTACAATCTCTTCTGGAGGGACGTCGTAATTTCTGGTGATATCTTGAATAGCCTGATAGAAGAGTTCACACAGTTAGTTAACTCTTCAGTAAATGGACACTGGCAAAGACTAACTAGGAGACTTGTTAACAGTATATGGTTTTGACACCTGCTTCTAACCCTAAAACAACTACTACAACCATGACGTTTAGCAACCTGAACTGCATGGCTAAGTGAAGTGCGTGCCACAGTTTTTAGATCAGGATTTGACTCTGATTAGGTGAAAAAGCATCAGTATCTACAGTTATTGATATTATAGTTAATATAAGAGTGACAGTTGTCATGTAATCTGTAGGGGAATTACTGTGTGACTACTTTAGTGGCTGAACCAGGTAACACAGTAGCCCCCATGGATTAAGTGTCATGTTCAGTTCACGGCCCATTTTTCTTTCTGAGCAGCTTTACAATTCAGAAAACCTTGAGCTGCTCAGCGCAATAGATCTGTAAACCTCTAATTATAAAACATTCAAAGCAAAATACACTGTACCTTAAATATGGTCTCCAGTTCATCCTTGTCAATTTTCCCATTTCCATCTTGATCAAAGAGCTTGAAGTACCACTTTAGTTTCTGGTTAATTTCTCCTTTCAGTAATAAACTTATTGCTGCAATGTATTCCACAAAGTCTATATAGCCATCCTGCAAAAGGACACATGGGAGAAATCATTAGTGGAAGGACGATAGATCCAGCAAACACAAAAAGGTTATATTTTGATAAATAATTTCAAAATAGGAATTGTATCATTTATCATTTTATCCCTCTATGCGATGGCTTTAGGGGTAGTCCAATGCTAAGGAAACTATAGCAGATACTCACAGATATTGTAAATTATGTACTTCTCATTTACAATGTGTAATCCTTCGTTCTGGGGACTACCGACAGAATAAAGAAGAGGCTAACCTAAACTGATTCAGAGACCTCCACATGCTGAACAAACCGTTTAAAATGTCACGTAATCCATTTAAAATATTGCAGTGGGAATCTTACTTCCCACAGCAAAGTTTGTTTCTACAATCCTATCACTACTAGACGTGTGCTTTGAGGTTCATTCATCAGGAACCCCAGCAGCTGTCTCATCAGCTGTCAGACTTCAGAATTCATCACACAATCCATTTTTTTCCTGCACAGGGAAGAAGAAATGTGCTGCAGGTGTCTTCTTACCCCATCCATGTCGAAGGTGTAGAAGACCTGGTCCACATAGCTGCTCGACTCCTCCGTCATACCGTTCATGTCAAGCATAGTCTTGAGCTCAAACAGCGTTATAAGTCCTGAAGGAGACTCCCTCATAAATTTAGCGTACCAGTGGTGCATGTCCTCCTCCATGATATCATCCAGGTTGGAGTTATAGGAACCCATTATTCCTCTAAAAGGTAGGACTTTGGTCCAGAGTCCTGCAGACAGCCAGTGGTGAGCTTGAGGTGAGAGTGTTCCTACAGAGCACTGGCAGCACTGAGGTCGGGCTGAAATCTCATGCAGCGACCACCTTAAGCTTTAAGCCTTTGCACAGCCAAAAGGAGACATAACCCTTTAATAGGATAACTGCACAAGTCTTCCTAGAAACTCAGGACATTGCATGCTCTTTGACTTAAGTGGGCCTGGTTACCAAGTGAGCCGGGTCTCTACTGTGTAACTATTAGGTAAACCCTGACTCTTGGAAAAGTACAGGGTTTAAATGAAGACATCCGCCAAGGAGCTGGGAGCCAAAATCACATTTCTTTTGTCTATTTTTTTCCCGTTTTCCTTTTTGTTTTGTTTTTTTGCAGTTTTTACATTTCCCTTAGGCAAGGTATTTTGCATAGCCACGTCCAAATGCATGCTAATAAATAATCTTAATTTGCCCACATAGCTGCATGCCCCATTATCACATACCTCTGGGATTCTTTAGGGGATTAACCAAGGCAATTTCTCTTGAAATAAACTCATCCTCTTTACAGACATAAACAGACTACGGGGAATATTTGTGAGCTACAAAACACACATTAAGCCTCTTAGGAAATATTACATGAATGTTATATGATATAATAGAATATGCTCATACATTGTATGGGTATGTTAGATACAAGGAGAAACATGTATATGTATGTTTTCATCATTTATAATTTGAAATTGTATGTGCTTATGTGTATTGGAGGCTTGTTCGTTCTTGCCCTGTTTTAAAAGAAGGACTTGGATATTTTAAAGATTTCGCCTTGTAAACACCAAGAAATCGGTTGCAGCAGTTCATCTTTCAACAACTCTTGCAATATCCGCGATGGGACTGAGCGCGTTGCTGCGGCGACTTGTTATAGGACAACATCGCTGTCAATCAAAAGGAGACGCAGCCTTTTGACAGACCCTCCAATCATCATGCAGCATTTATCCAATGACCGTCTAGTTTCAAAGCACTGAAACAACCTGTTGAAATCCGCCCACTGAGGTCCATTTACCTGTCTATGGATTAGGGTTAGGGTTAGGCTTATGGCTTCAACAGGGACCATAGACCGTTAATATTAATAAATATACATACATATCTATGACTGTGACTCTACGGGAGTGTATGAGGAGGAAATCAAGTCAGCTGATTCCGAACCAACTCTTCTTCGATATTAACGTGTTCTAACGATTTTCTAGTTAATACAATGTTAACACCATAGTACATATTTGACCATTATTTTTTTTGATATTTTAAGAGTCTTGCAGTCTTCAAGAAATCGCCTCCGCTCAGTGGTATTCTAAATGGGGTCCAAGGATCCTCAGGGGTCCTTGAGGGGTTGCATGGGGTTCATTGGGGGAATTATTTTGTTTCACTATAATTCTATCCATAAATGACACAATCCCAGAATATATGACTATTTTGATCATGGGTTTCATTTATTTCAGTAATAAAACATAGATTAGGGGGGCGGCCTCCAGCTCACCCAGTAAGAGTGTGCGCCCCATGTAGCGGTCCAGGTTCTAATCTGACCTGGGGCCCTTTGCTGCGTGTAACCAACACTGCTGACCCACGACCGACCTACGTGGCTCTGCATGATCAGTGTCAGAAGGTCACATGTATGGTAGATGTAGAAAGTGGTGGTGTCTAAGCTGAGAGGCTATCAAAGGTCAGGGCTTATTATAGTAAATCTGGCTTTAGACGATTAACAATTCTCAAAATAGGATTAAGGAGATGGACCACCAGTGACTACAGGCAGCCCAGGTAGCTAGTATCTGGTAGCCTATCAGGTATGCACAAGCAGGATCCATGCTGCCCTGTGCCGGAGCACATGGCCTGGCACTGCTGCCACAGATAAAGAAGTGTTTACTATTACAGAACAGAGATGGACCCTCCCAAACCCCAAAGAGCAAATCAAGTTCAATAAAGTTCCCCAATCAAAATCAATAAATACAGTCAAACAGAAATGTGCCCGTTTAGTCTTGTTTATCCAAACATTTGCAATATTTGAGGGTTTCAAAGAACAGATGGCGTCATTTGGTTTTAGGTACAGTAATACGTTGTGGACATCTCTTGGATCCCGCTGATTTAACTTGAACTTCTGACCAGCATGTGACTGTCATGCAGCAGGGATGTTGACATGCATGTGACAATATATTTCCCCTTAACGGGGAAAAAGCTCAGTATGTATTTCTATTCTATTTCTATACAATTTTCTATACAATTTTCCATTCTGATCGTGCCATTTCAGAACAGCCAAAATGAGGTCCTCAATAAAACCCAGCTGGTTATGGGGTTAAATCTTTTAAATGTGCACTCCCAACCACCACTAACTGCTAGATAACTCTTATATTCAAATATAAATTATATACCAACGTAATAATTGTTTATACCATATCTAGACTTATTTAAATTATTGAGTCCATTGTAAAAAGGGAGATTATTGTATTATTATTATTGTGTGAGCTTCACATGAACTCCAGTTTAAGCTGTGACAAATAATGCATCTGTAAAAATGTTCTTTACTTGAGGAATTACAGGTTTTATACATTTTATCTTACGTGATAATGTCAATCAAACCATTACCTTCAACTGTAATCAGATGAGTTCTTGCCACAAAAAAAAAAACTTGAGCTTTTTCAAATGAATCTTGTACCAAGTGCAAACAGCTAAAGGGAAGATAATTAGAACCACCTGGTGCATGTGAAGAATAACATGTTTGTGACTAGATCATTTGGCACAAACATTAATCACAGCTGTAATCTTATTAGAGGCTAGACATGTTGACATGATGACTGCCAGGAAACATACTGCAAATCCACGCAGTGACAGCTCTAGTGGATACTCATGGGATTTGCTGCTTCCTGTACAGTTCTCTAAAGTTGATTACCTAAAGTGTTTGTCTCTCTTGGCAAATATATCTGATGCATAAGTTCAGTCAGTCAGACTACTGTTCTACGCTCAGGCCTGTACTTTTATTTTACCAATCCTGCCTGCAGTTGAACACATCGAAAACAGTACCAATGTTCTTCACCAAGTCCCACAGAAACTTCAGTGTTGAGCCGGATGTTTTAGTGTCAGGGACAGGCTGCAGATGGTGTCAGAATACAAATATCTGGGGGTTTAATTGATTCAAAGTTGTCATTTACGTCACATGTAAAAAGGGTCTGTAATCGAATCAAATTCAACATCAGTAATTTTAGATACAGTCGCCATCAAATGTCCACACAGGCAGCAAAAATGTACATGCGCTCTATGATCTCCTCCCATATCACGTACTGTTTACCCATCTGGTCACAAGCTGGTGCTACATCTCTGAATCCTCTACAATCCCTTTACAAATGAACTGTTAAATTCTGGACAAGAAACCAAGCTTTTTTCATCATTGTCCAATATTACAAAAACCCTGATTACTCAGCTGGGACAACATGGCCACATATTCAAATCTATGTCTCGTCTATAAAATTATTCAGGGTTTATCATCCTCTCCTCTCCACCAGTGGGTCAACATCTGACCATCTGGTCAGAGCAGAACCAGAGGTGCAGCAAGGGGACATTGTATAGTTCCATTCAGGAAAAGTGTTCTTGGCCAAACTGCTTTTTGTGTTTGAGCTGCCAATAAGTGGAACCTCACCCCCAAAACCATCAGAAAATTAAATACATATAGTACATTCAAGATCCAGATTAAAAAAAAAAAAAAATCTCTAACAATCAGAGCTGTCAACATTACCATTAACCTTCACCAGCTCTCGCTGCCCCCTGCTGGCTTCTTGCCGTGTGTGTGTGTGTGTGTGTGTGTGTGTGTGTGTGTGTGTGTCTTTGTCTGTTTTATGTTTGTCTGATTGTTGGTCAGCTGTGTTTCTAATATTTTATTATAATTTTAGCTTAATAGTAATTGTTGTAATTGTTGTAATTGTTATGTTGTTATGTAAATATGTAATTTTACTTCTTTTAGGGTGACTTTTACCATCTGTCTAGGGAATGCAGATGAAAAATAGCCTTTTGGCTAACTCTGGCATATTGACAGAAATGTTCATTAATATGCACTGTCCCTGTAATAAATAAATAAATAAAATAAAAAACAGCTCAGCAGTACAGCTACAGTGTTAGCATCATAAAAAAAAAAAAATCAGCCTAATAAGAACCCTAACCCCCCCCCCCCTCTCCAAAACAAAACTCCCTGTACAGTCTAAGCGCCGACGACTGCTGAGACCTTTATATCCCATATCATCTGTTATAATAAACATTCATCTTTACTTTCACTTTTACATTCACTCGTCTCTCCGTTTTGAACTGTTTTACAGGGACCCACAGTTTGGGTTTGCAGATCTGAAAGTATGGTGACAGAAACTAATGGGACAGATATGTAAACACAAATATTTATATTACATTTTAAAAAAAAACAGTTATTCTGTAACATGTTTTGTACAAATGATCATACATGAAATCACAGTGATAGTCAGGAAATGAATCTACATACTTACAGCACTGACATTTATATCAAGACTCTTACAATTAAAATTGCCATTAAACTAGGCACAGTAACACACAATAAATCTCTAATACGATATTGAAAATTGTATTTTATACACTGTATGATTTTGGGTGCCATTTTCATGTGAGTAAAACCACATTAGACAGATGGCCATTTCATGTGAGAGGTCATGCACTGTTGATTGATTTGACTAAAGAACAGTCTTAAAAGCCGTTTAAACAGAACACACAATGACATCCTCCACATGACCTACAGCATAGTGGGTTTGTGTGACTGTGGTCACGTAGCTTCCTGTGGTAGAGACGCATCATTTACAACATTTCTACAGACTCATGGGAGAATCACACAGAAGTTGGAAAAATCAGATGTACACTGTGAAACTGACTCCTTCTACTTACAAGAGAAATAGGAAAGACAATCTTAATTTCTAGCTTCATCCCCGAACACCAGAGAGATTTCCCACAACCACCACCAACCACCTTCCTGTAGGAGGTTTAGCGTTCGCTGAGTGTCTCATTTAAATGACAAAGAAAGCAAGGTACACCAGATTTCCAGCCTGTTTAGTGCCTTAAAGCCATGTTTAGGGAAACTGGATCAATGTACATCTGCCCTGACTCACCTGGCTGCTCCTGGTCATATAGAAACTGTCTGAACACATTGTACACCATCTCCCTGCTCAGGGTTACGTTCCTCAGCTGATCCTGCTCCTCTTCAGGCATGACGAACGTCAGCTGGTAGTCAGCGATGACCGAACCCTTCCTGTGGTGACAGTAAAGCACAAGTTCACCCATTTTTCCCAGTAAAATGGCAAAATCCACTTTTTGTAGCAGGAGTGAGAATGTAAGATCCTTAACACAAAGTGCTCATATCATGCTCACTTTCAGGTTCATAATTGTATTTAGATGTCATGTTTTGTTGTACTAGACATTGCTGCAGCTCCTCTTTTCACCCTGTGTGTTGAGCTCTCTGTTTTAGGGACAGAGTGCGACATCTCACTTCTGTTCCATCTTTGTTCAAAGTCACACATTCTCAGTACCTAGGTATGGACTGCTAGCCAGTCAGAAGCAGAGTATGAGGGCGTGCTACGCTAGCAGCTAGGCTAGCTAAGTAAAGGCTGGACTACAACAGAGCTGTTTGGAGCAGGTTGTGAACAGTGTTTTCTGTTGGAGAGGGTAAGTCCCTTTGGGGGGGACTTTGGGGTTATTCACTTTGTAAACCTAAAACATGCACAAAAAAGATATATAACACAATAAAGGAAAGGGAAAAAGCCAAAAGCATAATATGAGCACTTTAAGTGCAATGTGTGTTTACCTGAAAGCAGATATCTCAGCTTCCGAGAAGTATCGCCCCAGAGCCGGGGAGGATCTGTACAGGCCAGCCAGCTGGGTGGGTGGGGCAGGTTGACACATGCAGAAGCAAACAATGAAAGTGAAATATTTTTGACTGCTGCTAACTTACTTTCACTTCACTTTTAGCTCTATTCTGCTGCTGAAGGACTTTTACATTCTCTGTAAGATATAAAGAAACAGCTACAGGGCTTTCAGCATCTATAACATTGTACTTTTACAATGTATTAATTGCCTTACTGTGTACAATGCCCCTGCATCTTTCCCCCAGTGGTTCTATATTTAGCCTGAATGCATGACGTCAGTCTCTATTCATGATGTTAATATAGGTGCGGTTGCAAATTGAGGACTCATCCAATAGCAAAAGAAAGGAAGAAAGACTGTATGCATAAGCAAATCATACGTTTGTCAGCATATTCCACAGTTTAAATATTTGTTCTTATATGCTGAGCTATAAATACTGCCATTGTATATGAAATGTATTGAGTTAAATATTTGAAAGACAGGTGATTATTGGTGTGAACCTTTTCTTGAAGGTGAGCAGCGAGTGTTTGGCTTTCTTTGGAGGACCGGGTGGACAGCTGCTCTGTGAAGACCAGGTTGGGCAGTCTGAAGCTCCCGTTGAAAGACTGAGGAACTTTAAACAAGGAACTGTCAAAGTTGTCATCCTCGTCCTCGTAGATCACTGCTCAAAAAGAAAATTGGTCAAAATGGTGCTAAAAAGTAACTGCTGTACTGAAATGGTAACATTATGTAATCATTAGCTTCTAAAATGGTCTACAGGCTGACGCATAATAACTTACACTTTGACTTTCAGCTGCCATGACCTCACATTTGTGCTTAAAAAGTATAAGTTGCCTTGTTACTTATCAGAGTAATTACATTTGCATCTGACGTTTCACTGTTTATGAACATATTTAATAAATGGCGCATCATCTCAAACTCCCCAATGTACAACACACTCATCATGACACCTAGGGCTGCACGATATGAGGAAAATATCTAATTGCGATCATTTTGACTGTGATTGCAACATGATTCTCAATATTGGAGGGAATGCTTGTTGTTTTTATCTGTAGTCTGCAGGATGTGATTTGTAGGCTGGGACGTCTCTGCACCCCCCACAATACTTCATTCTGAATGGGTTGACACATATTTTGCCATTAACAAATATAGGCTCTCCCCCTGCAATCTGGATATTGCAGTAGTCCATATTGCAATTTCAATAAAATTGCGATTAACTGTGCAGCTTAATGAAACCTTACCTGAACACAGGACCAGCGAGATCATTATCACAGCCAAGATGAGCAAAAAGATGAAGACGATGACCATCCACAGCTTGACTTTCCAGCAGACGTCGTCATTCAGCTCTCGCTTTATCCTGGCCCCGAGGCTGTTCTACAAGGCAAAATGAAATGAACCTTAATGAGACATCATTCCAGAAATAACACTAACAGAGCATAAAAAAATACTATAAAAGTGGCAAGAAGTTATTTTTAGCTGTAGTTCTCTTTGGTGTCCAGGGCATGGATGGTAAATGAACTCAGGGAGTTACCACACAACAGAAACATTACACTTCCAACTTAAAGTCTTCCTACCTTTTGAGGAGTGTATGTATTTCCCAGACTGCTTTGAGCTTCTGCTGCATGGACCACCACCTCCCCATTATGACTGGAAGTCTGACAAAAAGACCCAGCAGACACACGTCACTCTCTTCTCTTTAAATACTGTTATGGAACATGTCATCTAGGGATAGTGTCGATGCGTTCACACCAGAAGCGCTGGAAAAAGGTGACTAAAACCGGTGGTTTCCACAGAAATGAAAACTGAACATATGTGTAACATAGTGTAAACCTGAACAACCTTAGACGGCAGCTCACCTGCACAGAAAGCAGCCCGTCTCTCTCTGATGCATCAGGGACCCTGTAGGGAGCACCATCTACATCATCAGCGGTCCCCTGTAGCAGCGGGCAAACATAATGGGAATATGAATATTAAACATCACTATCGTCATTTCTGTGCAAAAGTGATTAAGATAAATGACTTAAGATTGGTTTTAGTTACCTACGAAGAAAATAAATTAAAAAGTCACAATACAGTATATGGTATGCCTCTAATTATCACAATTTTGTAGTAGGCCAATGAGATAATACTATGGGTGGCAGTGGGTCAGTCTGTAGGGAGTTGGGTTGGCGACCGGAGGGTCGCTGGTTCAAATCCCAACACAGACTGGTAGCAGGAGAGGTGCCAGTTCACCTCCTTGCATACTTCCACCTACGCAACATTAACCGCCTCCTTCCCTCCCTTACCCCTCACACTGCCTCCATCCTTATCCACAGCCTCGTCACCTCCCGCCTTGACTACTGTAACGCCCTCTTTTTTGGCCTTCCTCAAAAATCCCTCCATAAACTTCAACTTCTTCAGAACTCAGCAGCTCGTGTCATCACCAGAACCCCCTCTCTTCATCATATAACCCCG
Source organism: Etheostoma spectabile (assembly GCF_008692095.1). Lineage (NCBI taxonomy): Eukaryota > Metazoa > Chordata > Actinopteri > Perciformes > Percidae > Etheostoma > Etheostoma spectabile. Next base: position 15,935,983 of record NC_045735.1, on the reverse strand, counting down.
GTTCTTCAGCAGCTCCATTGGCTCCCGGTTCAATTCAGAATACAGTTTAAAATCCTTCTCCATACTTTCAAGGCCATCCATAACCTTGCTCCTCCATATCTATCAGAACTCCTACACATTACCGTCCCCTCCCGCTCCCTCAGATCCTCCTCTTCCATCCACCTCACTGTCCCCCCAGCCCAACTTGTCACCATGGGGACCAGGCCTTCAGCCGCTCTGCTCCCCAGCTCTGGAGCTCACTCCCAACTGACCTCCGCAGTATCAACTCTCTCCCCCTGTTCAAAACTAGACTAAAAACCCATCTGTTCCAGCTCGCTTATCTGTAAATACACTGTTCCTGTTTTTTTGTTACAACTCCTTACACTTTTCTGTTCCCTGTATTCTGTCTTTTATTGTCTGTAAAGCGACCTTAAGTGTTCAGAAAGCCGCTGTTAAATAAAATGTATTATTATTATTATTATTATTAGGGCACTGTCAAGGTGCTCTTGAGCAAGGCACCAAACCCCCAACTGCTCAGGGCGCCTTTCCACGTGCCCCCCCTGTGTATGTATAGATACTGAGCGTGTGTGTGTAGTTCAGGCCTGTGTGTGATAACAACAGAGTGTACAGTGTAATTTCACCTTGTGGGACTAATAAAGGATACATTATTATTATTATTATTAACATATTAACTCACCTGTTCACGAGACAAATATGGTCCGTCGCTCCCACTGGTGCCGAAGTGCTGCAGGTGTATGTCATTAGCCGAAAGGCCTTCCATGCTTCCCCCCCCCCCCCCAGGAGCCAGATGCCTGGCTGAAGCTGAAGACGCGACCCGGAAGTGCCTATTCCTTAGAACGTCTTCAGTAACTTACCGCACCGTCCGCGCGCCCATACACGTCCCAAATGCGGGTGAAGAAGACGCAACGAGTCCTCCACGACAGGTCTGAGTTCACATCGCCTGACCCACAGCTCGTGGAAAAGGGTTGGTTTCTCTGGGAGGAGGACAAGTCTGTCTTTCCCTGCACGTCCCTCCCTTCCCTTCCTTTAACTGTCTCTGCCTCGTCCCAGCCAGCCAGGTGCATTCCGGATGACGTCAGAAGGCGTGGACAAGAAACCGGGACCACGTGCCTGGACCGAGACCTTGACAGTCTAGACTACAAACGACTCCCAAAAGTTTTCGAATTAGGGACTGTAGCGATCCCCAACCAGCCGGTTACTGTTGAACGGAAGTTAAATCTATTAAATATGATACAACTCATCGAAACCATATGCCCGCCGTCGTCCTGTTGCCAGATGAAGGTCTCGAGGATTTTCTGATTAATGAATAGATACTTTATTGATCCCACGGGGAAATCCCAGGTCCCAGTAGCTCTCTCTCACACACACACACACACACACTAAATAATAAATCCACAACAATATGAACAATAAAAGAAATGATACTAAATAAAAAGTAAGGTGCTCTATGAAAGGGTGTGTCGTGGTGTAATATTAAATATGGCATTAGAAGCTTCTTTATAAGCAGGTAAGAATATCTGTTTAGACATATTGGGTCAGAATACCTTTTGGGGACAGTTTCCTTGCTGTGTTTGTTAAACACTATGCCTTTGATGAAGAGTTATTTTTTTCTATTATTTTGTTGAAATTAAGGTGAAGGTCTACATAAAAAAACAACATTAAAAGTATATTTTTTAAAGAGGAATATGTGCACAACTCCTAGAGAGAACACCTGCTGCACCACAGTAAAACGGGTTAAAAAGGACAATAGAAATAGGCTTGTGCATGAAAAAAGTAGGAGTTTTTTTTTTGACATGATACAAATGCAAGTTTCAGTTTTAGGATAAAGTACCAATTACAGAGGATAGAAATATATATATTTGTTTAATCATTATTGCAGTTGCTGCAATTTTACCTGGTCACCAGTAGAGGTCGACATGTTCCCCATAATACCGGGTCACATTTTCTCCTAAAAGATCAGACCACATGTACAGATATAAAAGTTATTGGATTTTATAAATACCATGATTCCTCTAAAATCTTTTTTGTTTGATGGCTTTTGATGTTTAAGGCCCTGCATGCACACTGGGGTTATGTTTTAGTTATGACTGAACCTCAGGTTGACATAGGGCAGAGCTACAGTGGAAACTAGAGGAATTATCAGTGTACAGGTGCAATGTCGATCAAGCGTAGTTTGGAAGTGTCAGTCGCACACACAGACAGGCCCGGCCCTGAGAAGGTGATCTGATCAGGGACAGGATTTTCAGTCTCCTGTGGGGGTTCTGGGAGGTGTGCATGGGCGTTACCAGCATTGGTTACCCTCTGTAAACTATTAAAGCCAACCTTTGTTGGCCTCATCTAACTGAAGACAGTGCTTTACGTCATACATTGTCTTTACCAAACAATTGTCTCATGATACACAGCATGAAGTTTTTACTGACAGGCCAACCATTCATAATTTTGAATTAGGATTCTTTCAACCCAAATATTTGTCCAAACGCATGCAATGTCAAAAAAAATTAATTTCCCTTTACAGAAGGAGGAAGCGGTTTATTTTCTTAACATTTCTGTGCATAACTGCTGAGGACCCGAGCCTCTCCACAGTACTGGGAGATTTTGTGGAATACAAAATAAAAGACAGATTTAGACCGACATACATCAAAGGAAAACTAGATAAGCAAAGTACATCCTTCTCACCTAAAGTGGAAGGGATTTGGTATGATGCCAGAACATTGTATGTATCTGCTAATATATATAGTGTATGTATATATGGAATCTAATAATATTTTTGCTTTTTGCCAATCCAGCGTTCAGTATTTCCAAAGTCCTTAGTACATGACACATTCTTCTGACATGGAAGTGCACTCTTAAAAATGTCTTTGATTTGCAAAGAAAAACAAGCTTTTTGTCATAAAAACATGAGTCTGGTCTTGCAGACTTGAAACAATATGACACAAATTCCATCTGCCTGATAATGGATATGGTATCGACTTCTGTCCATGTGCAGAGAACAGCTGCTTTTTAGAACTCTCCAGTGTTTCTAGACCGGTTCAGTAAATCAGCCAGGAGAGGGCGAGAGAGGGACTTAAAAAGATCAGGTACCAAGAAATTTAAAACCAATTAACTTTTTCTCACAAGTTATTTAAAGAGTTCTCTTAATCAAAGCACTGAATAACTTATTCATATATTTTTTTCTAAAAGTAAGCATTCACAGATCACTCCGTGTCATTTCCTCCTTGGTGCTCGTCCTGAGGCATCTCCTCGTTCCCCTTTGTTTCAACGTTGCCCTCCATCTGCCCCGGAGCGCCAGGCTCTGAAGGCTGCTGTTCCTCCTCCAAAGCCTCCCAGTCCTGGGCTTGTTGTGCTTCCTGTTCCGGTTCCTTCTCTGAATCTCCGCTGTCATCTGGGTCACTCGCTACCTCATCTTCTGTTTCTTTCCAGTCCCTGTCCTTCTCTTCAGCTTCTTCCAGCTGTCCATAATCGAAAACCGCGACTGTGTCCCCATTTTCTTTTGGGCTGTACAGTTCACATGGAGACAGAGCGTTCCCAGAGGCTCTGTCCTCTCCAGCTGACCTCCTGTGCTGTCTCGTGGGTGGGCGTCTTTTGAATGATAGCCGTGCACGAGTCTTGGTGGAAAAGATGAGTAAGAACCAGCAGGGAATTAACATCATGTACATACATTTTAAATAATCAAAGCAACTTAGATCTGTAAGGCAGCTAAGAACCTATACTTGATATCTATTTATTTATACAATCAAATTCTTTCTGTTATTTGTCCAAGTCTCAGCATATACGTGAGAGCAATGCACAAAAGGGTACCTAGGGACTCTGCTGTAACTAGGCTAATGGGATTACATCTTCAATCTCCTTTGCAGCAGTACTCATGCACTACAGGGGCATCTTGTGCCAGCTTATCCAAGGCCTGCTTAACCAGAAGATATGCAGGACTCCCGCCGAGAGACACGCCAACGGGGATGGGGGACCATGTGTCCGGCTGTGACGTCACGGTGAAGAGTGTGAGAAACACTTCAGGGGCTTTAATGTGACAGCAGCTCATGTTTGTCATTTAGTGACTCAGAACTCAAATATATAAAACAACAGAGTACCAACTACTCAAAAATGCTTCCAAATGATCTGTGAGTAGAAACATAATATATAAACAAATATTAACTGGAATAACATGATCTAGGGTGCTCACCAACATGATACCCACAGTAATAGCACAAACTCGTCCAACTGCATTAGAAAGAGAGGATACGTTTACCTTGTTGAAGCTCGGCAGCGGGGTGCCTTCAGGAGGGCCGTCAAAGCTGACTGGGTCCTCGTCTTCACTGGACAGATGTGAGGGCCGCAGGGTGGGGCTCAAGGGGCTTTGCGGGCTCCCGGGTGTGGTCGGGGACAACGGTGCTGACTGGAGCTTGGCCTCGGGACTCTTGGGTGAAGGCAGCAGAGCAGTGGGTGACAAGGCAAGATTGGCCTACAGGGGAAAGGAAGATCCTGTAGCCTGGATACTGTAATCTCTTTAGTACAAGGTGTTCCAATTAAACTAATCAACAATGTCCTTAATTACTGGAAAACAAGGTATTTACACAGCATTTCTTAAAATAAACACACTATAAAAATGCAATGACGAGAGAGCCATAAATTCAACACCAGAGTCATTCTATTAGGAAATATTATATGAAGTGAAGGAAAGATTAAACAATGTCATGTTGCTTTATACAGGGGTATATTCTTAAAACACACAATATATAAAACAGGGAATATTTCTCCTTTAAATGTGTAACTTAGTTTGAAAATAGAAGTATTAATACAGGTGTGCACATCTCTCCTTCCTACTTTGAAAACTCACCCGCGAGTAGGATGGCCTGACCTTCCATTTACAGTGTCACAAACAACACCTGTCATATTCAGTCTGAGAACTAAAGTACATCGAATCTTAAGTTAGTCCCCAAACCACTGTTCAAGTCTAGAGGAGAGTATCCTACCTCCACTGGGGAGAAGAGGAAGAGGGAGAAGCGGCAGCCCTTTTGTCCCATGGCTGCCCACCGTGTGAAATGCTAACTAAGAGAACGATCGGGGCGAGTTGGAGCCTTACTGGAGGCTGAGTGGCCCATGATCCCATTAAATCATTAATCTGAGCAGATTGTGGCATCAGGGACAAGCCCCTCCCCTTTTCTCAGCATGCTCAATTACCAATGTCAACTGAACAGTGGGTGGCAGTAATGCTTTACACATCTCAATCTCTGGATTATACAAACTCCGGAGTACTTCTACCATCCTATAATAACACATCATTAGTGAGATAAGCATTTCCCTCACAAAATATTCAAGTGTTGCAAGAAGTTTTTACCTGAAGTTTCTCAATGATGGAGGAGTTCTTCATCTTGATTTTAAAGGGATTTGGTGAGACAATAGTTTTCTGCTAGAGAACAGTCAGACCAGAATGAATGAAATGACAAATTCAAAAAATGTACACATGTATGCACTGTTGTGGTGCTTTGTGCTACAACATGGCATGCAAAGACATGTTAGTGTGGTTTGTTTGGAAGTCCTCTCTATGAAGAAAACCAGCAGGGATGTCCTAACACAACTTTCCCAATGTTTAAGCCAGAAGAACAAATACATCAATTATGGATTTGGCAAGAGTACACTGCCTAGGGTGTTGAAATTGTGACAGTGCAATGTAGAGTAAATAAATCCAAATTTGTTTCCTTTATATATCAAGAAGACTGATTTATAGCACATGTCTTAGTCAAGGAAGAAAATTACTTACATCTGATTCTTCATCACCATCTTTTTGACTTTGCAACTTTAGCGAACATGGAGGTCTTCTTCGAAATGATAACTATAAAAAAGAATTGTAACTAAAATCACAAGCAGTCCATATATAATAAAAAACAAACTCATGTACACAACGTGGAGAGCGTTCTTTCTTGGCAGCTAGACACACTGGGTATGTTACTGTATGGATACTGTAACATTAAAATATTATAAAGATATAATAAAGTACCTCGTTATTTGAGGTGGGCATTGGTAGTATGTGACCTTTGAACCTTCCAGCCAGCTCAGCCACGGATGGCTTGGATCCAGGAGAATACTATTGGAAAAGAAAAGACATTTAATCAAACATCTGACAAATACTTCTGGACACAGTTTGTCATGTTATGATGGAAATGATGGATGGCCTCCCATATGTTGAGTGTAAAGTGTAACACTTTCAAACAGAATGCTAGTTTAAATGCATGTAAAGGAATATGTGTAACATGCCTTTGCCCTGTTAGATGAAGCAAGACAACTGAATGTTACCCAGGGCAGTAATTTGGTGACTAGAGCTAAAAAACAACAACAATATATATCACCACGCATGGCATGAGCAGCCAGCCGTTTGGCACATGAACAATGAGATCTTCTAAGATAAAGAACATGTTCCACTTCCGTCTTTGTAAAAAAGGAAAAATGCAGATGGCTTGAGAAACACAGCAGCAAGATTGAAAAGAAAAAAAAAAAAAAAAAAAACTTAGGTTCAATGCTTTCCTTTAGGAACTCATCCACTCATCTCTTCTCCTGCTAAGGAGCATTTTTTGTGGGTTTGGACACAGGAAGTGAGCCCCTCTCTCTACAGCTGTTCAACATCACCCGCAGCCTGTGACAGGAGGGACCTGTACTCGCTGACTCACACTCTTATCACTTCTTGGCCCCTTTACTTTCTCTCTCTCTCCCACTATTCCCATGCTGATTGCTAAACTCCCCTCCCCTGCCCTTCCATGACCATTAACTCACTCCACATATCTGTTTCCTACATGATAAGTTTGCTGATGGCTGCAGCCAGAAATGTGCACCAAATGAAAACACTATAGTATGACACTTGTTTTCAAGGCTCTAGTCACTGCACCGTGAAGAAGTCCACAGACATTTGTTTACGACATGACGGCGGTGTGAGCTGTGCCATCCATCACTGGGCAGATTTCTCATGCATCATGTCACCGTTTCATAATTTGCATTGTACAGTCACTGCTTATGGTGCTCCTCCCGTTCTCTTTCTGGCTTTGAAACTACAGCTCATTTCCATCCTACTTTTATTGACCACTAAAAAGGCCCGTGCCTCTCCTCACAGCTGCCAACTGTATCACGTTTCCTGGGTGTGCACTCTCAGTTCCCCTCCCGCTCTGCAGTTTGAGCCGTAACCCGTGGAAACATGGATCTCCCAAGCTTCGCAGATACACACATTCCACACTTTAATCACAAGCTTTATTTTCTTCTCCCCCCCCCCCACTCCCCCCTCTGGTTCTCAACATGACCTCACCACCTTGCTCCCTCCACCCAAACGCATTACAGCATCAGCTAGTGGCTCCGTTACTGCTTCTCTGCACCTCCTCTGTGTCCTAATTCAACATCTCAACCCTTTTCCTGAGTTTGCTTTTCTCATCCGTGATAAATAGTAATCACCAGGGACCACCCACCATCCACACCATTATTTTGTAACCTCTAATTGTTTTAACTCTTTCCTGTCCTTCAAAAACAAAGCTTCCTTCGGAGCACATGCCCTAGTCACAGCAGTGCAGGCAGAGGAAGTGGCTTTGTTCGTTTGAATTGCTGCTAAATGTTTTGGATGAAGAAAATCAAGGCTCCTTTAAATGATACATGGGAGAAATGTCTACCCCTCGAACATACCATCAATTCATTCTTTATTCTTTTCAGTGAGTTACTTCTTTTCCTGACATCGGGTTTAATGTTATTTAAAATTACTTCTGTAATTTTACTGTTAACTTGGTCATGTACAGCAAAGATGATATTTAGACCAGTTATTTATTCTTCCATATTTTGATTATTTTAGAAATGACCAATTACTTGCAAAAGGGACTTAAAACGTGAGAGTTATATGAAGATTTAAAAGTCTTCAGCAGCATTAACTATTCAACAACTTTCTAGTTTTAGAACAAGTCATTTCAGATCCATTAATATCCTTCCATGCATCCTTTCAGGAGAGCCCTAATCTTTAATTAGCTTCTTCATGCAGAATGAAAATAACGTCACTCAATGGAAATTCCTCCCCGACTTTAAATACACCGACCATGCACCGGTCTCACGGCAGTTAGAGAAATGGTCACGTTATTTTGATCTATTGATTCGTCAACACGGACACAATTTTCTCGTTTATTTTGTGGTGGTCACCACGAAATGGGAACGTGACCATTTCACAAACTGCCATGAGACTGGTCTGCAGCAGCCGGCTCTGGGGGACAACAGCGGCCGCCGGGACACCATCCGAGGTCTCTGGGGGACAAAGCAACAACGGGGAAATGAAACAACACACGGGGACGGACCGCCACACGCGGGACGCGCCGCAATGGGACGGTTGTGGTTAGGAGAAGAGTGGGCGAAGCAGAGAAAGAGAGGGTAACCTTGCTCCTTATGACCTCATGAGGGGAAGATTCCAGATTGGCCCATCTGAGGTTTCATTTTCTCAAAGGCAGAGCAGGATACCCAGGGCTCGGTTTACACCTATCACCATTTCTAGCCACTGGGGGGCCATAGGCAGGGTGAGGGAACGCATATTAATTTTTAAAAAAAAATACATAAAGTGACATTTTCATGCCATGGGACCTTTAAAGAATTTGCCTGTTAAGTCTAAATTGAAAATATCACGGCAAGCATCTTTTTCTCTCAGTTAAACTCAAATGATTTCACTGGAATGGCAGGCACATTAATTCAATTAGCCATACAAGGTTGGTTATCAGTACAGGGCTTGTTAAACTCAGCTGGGACCCCGGGCTCTGTGGAAGAGTGGGAATCTTTGGTTCACTGCAGCAGAGAGCAGGGCAGACTATTTCTGGGGCTTTAGGCCTGGGAAAAAGCCCCTGGATCACAGCTCTGCTCTGCAACCCCTCAGCTCCTGAGAGAGAGTGTCCCTAGATATGCTAGACCACATCTGAAACATACTAATCTAGCAAACACAGCAATTGAGCATGTCTAAACAAGGAAACGCTGAGAAAAAAAATAAAAAACAAAACCCAACTTCTTGAAAGCAGAGCCCAAGCCATGTGATTCAAGTTCTCCAAACGGGCCTGTGTCAACACTAAAAAAGAAACAAGCTATTTCTGAACTACTTCCATGGAAACAGATCCTCCAGATGTTACGTGCATACAGTTACACATATGGTACACACTAAATGCACTAAAACATTTTTTATTCTTTAACTATGAAGAGATTTTTTATTCATTAGCATGACAAAAAAGTCCATTTATGCATGTAGAAAAGCTGGCATTCAAGGGAACAGCGGTAGCCCAGAGGATAGTAAAGTATTATGAATGAAAGAATGTTCTGGTTTGAATCCCCAAGCCAGGTGCAAAAACTTTGTTGTGATTAATTCACAGATAATACATTTGCAGTACAGGACATGGGACACCACCGTGTGTCGATGCCTATATAACTAATCTTTTCTTGGGGTTTCCCTCCCCCATAAACTCAGGAGGCTCTGTAGTCGTAGTGGCCATGGCCAGCCTGCCGCCCGGTAAACAGCGATCCACTCGAGTGGAGTATACAGTAATACTGTTGAGGTCCATCTACGCTATGCAGCGGAGGGGCTACGTGGCTGGCTTTGGTGTCCCTGTAGCGCTGGTATCAAAAAGGACAAGGCCATGCATTCCTCTTCTCCTCCAACGTCACTAAATAAGGCTTTTATCATACAAGACATTCTATACAAAGGGTCTCTAACTTGAATAACGGACAAGGCATCAAGGTACTTCACCACATACTGTAGATGCACCAATTTTGGAACCTAATATTAACAAACATAACACAAGGGAATTTAATAGAGGTCGTGTAAACAGCAGCGTTGGATCTTCCAAAAAAGGCTTTTTACCGAATATGGCATTTTTCATTTAAGACGTGGGATATGCCTGTATTTTTCGGGTTTTAGAGGCCTTCTTTGGACATGTACTGTACATAGCGCATTCGGAACATGTGTCTCAATCAGGGTTTTTACAGGTATTTCAGGTTTTTGGTAAGTTTATTGCGTTGCTATGGTTGCTGTATACAAACCAACCAGCCAACAGTTTGCAAGGCTGTAGTCCTGATAAGGAGAAACACCTCTACCAGAGCCGGGTATCTCCGCGGCTACCAGAGCCGGGTATCTCCGCGGCTACCAGAGCCGGGTATCTCCGCGGCTACCAGAGCCGGGTATCTCCGCGGCTACCAGAGCCGGGTATCTCCGCGGCTACCAGAGCCGGGTGTTGCCAAGGCTACCAGAGCCGGGTGTCGCCACGGCTACCAGAGCCGGGTATCGCCACGGCTACCAGAGCCGGGTATCACCAATGGTTTCCCGATTGAATGATATTTCCGATTCAATGTAAATTTGGTAAGGGACATTTCAGTTAGATGTATATAAAAGAGATTATCAGAGGCCTCTAGCCCCCCCAGTAAGAGTGCGCCCCATGTTGACTGAGTCCTGCAGTGGTCAGGGTTCAAGTCCGACCTGCGGCCCTTTGCTGTGTGTCATCCCCCATCTCTCTCCCCCTTTCATGTCTATCCACTGTCACTATAATAAAAAGAAAAGCCCCCCAAAAAATCTTTAAAGTACATCCAGCAATGGTGCAAAGGCTCATATAAAAAAAAATGATTTTATGAATCAATATCAGATCACTCTAAAATTTACTTTTATTATTTTAACCCAGACCTAATGGCCACACCTGAAAAGACTGGTTTTCAGTGTGAATGTGTTGCTGTGCATCCTCAGTGAGCTGTGTTTGGATAAGTAAAGAATAATCCCAACCAACCTGGCGGAGACACGAGTGTTCTGTATGACCGGCAGATGTGGAAAGATAACAGAGTCAAACAGATCCCACAAAGTCTGCTATTGTCTGTTCCTGTTATTCATATTTCCAGAGGCAGGGGAGAAGAAGCACATGATATACAGTAAGTCTAGTAAATCCTAACATATCTGCCTGATATTACGGGGTGGTCAGAGGGACAACAGGCCGTGTATTCTACCATGGAGCTGATAGAGATGATGTCTGGCTCAGAATCCTCTAACCCTTCTCTAGGAACGCTCAATCCTCATAAGCTCTCACTGGTGAGCCCCACACACTGGGAATCTGGGAAAGTGAAGACAAATAAAAAACACCAAAGCGCAGCCGTTGAGCTAGCGATTGTTTAATGAGATCACCAAGGCTTCAGTTTGGGTCTGGAGACTTTGTTTTCACACGTCAGTGTGTCTTGCCAGGGGGAAACCGCCACAGTGAGCAGCGCCCTTCTGCCTACACTTGTTGTGGTACCGGAGCAGACCGCCACCTTCTCGCTCGCTGGCTTCCCAGGAAAACATGATGTGGTTTTGGACGGACCTCATCTGAATAGCTCATTTTTCCACTGCCCTCACTGGCACTGTGTTTGTGTGTTTTTACATGGGTTTTGTGTGTGTGTGTGTGTGTGTGAAGACTACGAAAAGGCCCTCAATCAGAGGGATGAGGTAAATGAACACGCTCATCTACCAGACATTACTGCCCCGGCCTCAAAGGAAATGGGGAGGTGCTGCAGACAGACTTGTACTGTAGGGTGGGAAAGCAAATATGTCATGAAATTATATGCATCCAGAGAAAAGGAAAATACATCCATATGACCATAGAACAGAAAGCTTCTTGACAAAGAAAGACCACGAGACCCAATCGTCTTTCTTAAATGTGACAAATGCAACAAGTCAAGATCCCAAGAGGCTTTATATTTTAATGCTATTTAACTGTAATGATCAAAATTATGAAGATAGAGACCAAAAGGGCTATTTCACAAAAGCAGAATTTAGAAATCCAGAGGAAAGCGAGGCCCGACCTAGTCTGATCATTGCATTGTTTTGTATGTTTCACGTTGGCCAAGCCAGGCTGAGGAGGTGGGGCTAGCCAGGTGTAAGTAATTCACCAGTTGAATTCAACAGACGGCAAGGTCGAGCACAGATTTGCTGATGTTGAAAGAAGACACTGTCTTGTACTTTACACCCATTGAGCAACAGCTACTAGTGGAAACCTAAGAGGAAGTAAAGCCTATAATATGTAAAGAAGGAAAAAACGGCCGCTATAATTACACAGTAAGAAAAAGTTGGCAGACAATAGGAAATAGGAGAAGGGGAGCAATGGAGCGTGAATGATAGTAAGACAGTTTGAACAGAAAGAACACCTTAATACAAGCACCTGTTGGGGATCCATCAGGGTGTTCTGGTTTCTCAACCACTCTAGAGAGTTGATCAGGTAGTTGTCGTGGAGGCTGAGAGCACAGACAACGTAGCATCATTTCAGCTGATATACATCACCACCACAGGGTTTGACTTCCATTCATCCATGGTAGACTTTCCAAACTTTGGGATAAAATATTCTACAACACTGAAAGAGACCAGTCTCTATAATGAGGAGTTTTATTTATACTTGAGTACATTTTGCTGATAACACTTCTGTCTTTTTATTGTAGTACATTTTTAATGCAGGATTACTTGCTAATGGAGTATTTAAGGAAGATCTGGTTAGATTGGCTGTCCTTCAGTTTAATGGAAAGGCCCCATGTCACAGTCCAGTTTCCAAGCCACTTGACTGACATTGTGGACTTCTCTATAGTCTCTAGAGTTTTGAGTTGTCTTGGTTTCAGCCAGCCGTTAAGGTTAAATCAGATTATTTCTCATATGTTGTATACCTGGTCTTTCCAAAAGATGAATGGGTTTATAAAATGTATTTAACAACGGGATTTGAAGAGTTTTATCTGTTTTACATGTGCATGGTTGACTGTAATCTTCTAATTGTTTTTTTTTTGGGTAGACAATTTTAAGATCTGTCCAGGGACAACGGATGAAAAATAGTCTTTTGGCTAATTCTGCTGCATTTACAGCAATATTAATCAATGTACACTGTCCCTGTCAATAAATTAAATTAAATGAAAATGTTAAATTTGAAGTTGCACCTGCCTTCTAAGCCTGACAACATAACCATAAGTTCTTAATATTTCACAAAATGTTATATGTTGAAATTAAGAGCATGGCTAGATGCCAAATATAGAGGAGGGTGTTTGAGGAGGTGCAGGCAGTATGAGTTAACTGTGAGTTATAAAGTCATGATGATATTGTTTTTTGGACTCTCCACTTCCTCTGTCTGGCTCAATGTTCTCAAAATCCTGTCTGCACGTATCTCACTTTTGTAGACTTTAAAATACTGACTAAATTCAACATGTTTGACAATCTGCAGATGTCAAACTCAGACTGCCTCAGCCTGCATGTATCTATCAGTGACATAACTTTCTTGAAAGCAGCATGGGTGTTTTTCTTTCACAGATCACAGTGTCCTCCTCACTATCTTGTCTGTACAATGGTTCCCACCCAGGCTATCTCTCTGCACCATACACTGCTTCGGACTGAAAATCGGAAGGGCAGGGTCTGACTAATAGGTTACAGAGAAAAACACTCTTCATGCATCGTGTGAGGGCCTTTAATGGCAACAAACTACAACAATATTTAAGAAAACAGCAACCCCTGTTCTGCAATAAAAATCAGCTATGGAATTATGAGGCATTATAAACCATTTGATTGGTTATAAAGGTGCACAAATTGTCCAACCAACCAAGTTTCAACACAACTACTTAGAAGGAGACTTGAGGAGATGTAAATACAGGCAACAAACCAATATATTATAACGCAACCAACATTATTTTTGCTACATTATTATATTACTACAAACAATTTAAGTGCTTCAGTCAGCACGTCTGAGCACACTGCAATCTCCAAAGAGCGAGCCTGCTGAAAAAGGTTCAGGTTGTACCGTGTGTCATCGCCTCCAGGGTACACAGTGCTGCCGAACCAGATTAAAGTTACCAGTCTGACTTTACATTGTGACCCACACACCGTTTTCTTTATGTTCAACCTCTGTCCACCAAGAAAACATTGTGTGGAGCCTACTAGGACATTTGGGACACAAACATTGCTTTAACGGCCGCTGCAGTCAGCAGCAAAATAAATATCACCTCAGTCATTTTATGTAGCGCTGCAAAGATTAATCAATTAGTCATCAACCCTAAAAAGGAGTCGCCAACTATTTTGATAATTAATCGGTTTGGTTCATCTTTGATGAAAAAAAAAAAAATGTTTTCCAATTCCACCTTCCTAGTTTCTTTAATTAAATCACTTTATCGAGAAAATAATTGACAGATGAATCAACAACGCAACTAATCTGTTAGTTACAGCTCTATTTTAATGAAAGTTTGAACTTGCACTAAAATTATCAATCAATCTATCTATCTACCGAGCAGTGACAAAGTGATTTCGTCTGAGGTCATTAGCTCAATTAAATGTTTTCAAATTAACCTAAACAACGGTTTTGGACATACAAGGTTTTCACCCGACAGCATGTTGCCAAACAGTGAAAAGAACTTCTATTAGCCTACTGTGAAATTATGAATATTTTGCAGAAACTAAGCACCGTCTGCTGTTTGCTTCACTTTTCCAACTGATTTTGACAGTAAAAGTGCTACAGAGACAATATCAGAGAAAGCCGATGTGGTTTGCACAACAGGAAGCATCAGAGGAAGCCGAGTTCAAGTCACATGAGATTCTGGTGGTTTGTCCTATCATCAATATGTGCTCTTCACCCAGCTCATCTTATCATAGCTCAGAAGTGCTTTAATAGCGCTCAGAAGTGCTTCAATAACACTCTAAAATGAGATGGCATTTACATATTTTATACACACTCTGAACACAGATCCAGCCATAACTACACTGGGGCTTATTACAGAATAATGTTTCATAAGATTTCCTTAATGCCAAAAGATTGAGGGTCTGGCATCGAGTAATGAGAGTCTCCCATCTCGAGGGGCGGGACCAAGCGTGCATTTGAACATATCACTGGACGCAATAGAATAACACTACAACCAATCACAAAAACATACAGGGGGACGTATCCAGAGCCCAATACACTGAGCTACGAGCGGAGCTAACTGGTAGAATTATCTCAAATTCAGCTATCCTCTGGCCCCGCCTACATCAGATACACTGATGTGATTGGTGCAACTCACCTCTGGCCCCGCCTACATCAGATACATCGATGTGATTGGTGTAGCTGGCCTCTGGCCCCGCTTATATCAGATACACCGATGTGAATGGTGCAGCTGGCCTCTGGCCCCGCCTATATCAGATACACCGATGTGATTGGTGCAGCTCAGCTACGAGGGCATAGTTAATGAGCAGCATTACGCGATGCCAGAGGAACTCAATGAGCTAATTCTAATTGTGCTCTCAGAGTACTCTGGATGTCCTGGTGTGATGCGGCTGCTTTTACATTCCACTGAGCTTGACGGGCAGTTAGGTGTCTGTGTTATGTTAAGGCCAGAGTGAACCAATCATACTGCTCTGAAACACACAGCTCATATACAACCTGAGCAAACACCTGGATCTGTCACTTCATGTCCAGTTTGGATAAGCTCTGAACACGATGGCAGCAAACGTTTTTACCCTGTGTCATAATGTAATCACAAAAAGCGTTTTTTTTTTACTGTGAGTGACCCTGGACTGGGTACTGGCTCTAGGTTACTTACTACAGTGCAAGTAGTAGGGATAGAAGTATTGGTTCATAATAAAATTGATAACAGTTAACTAATAGTGTAGAGCTGCAAATATGAATCCAGTCATTTAATCCGTTCATTATTTGTCAACTATTAAATGAATCGCCAACTATTTGGATAATTGCTTTTTCGGTTTGACTCATTTTTTGAATGAAAAAAAAAAGCTCCATAAATGTGAATATGTTCAAGTTTTTTCTCGCCTCTGTGACAGTAAACTTCATATCTTAGAATTATGGACAAAACATTTGAGGCCGTCATCTTGGGCTGTAGGAAAAATCCACATTTTTTAATTATTCATTTTACAGACCAAAACAACAACTAACAAAAATAATTGACAGATTACTCCATTAAAATAATCGTTAGTTGCAGCCCTATAATAGTGGGACACTATTTAAATAACATACGGTTGTAAAGCAAAATGGAAATAAAAGCTGCCTCATTAGCAAACGTCTGGCTGCTCCGGCCCGAGCTCCTCTGTTATTGGTCTCTTAACTTTACTTTTATTGTATTACATAATAAATGTGCACACCATGGCAAGGCAATCCATTTTACTCACTCCTCTAGCTGTGGGGTTGTTTTTCCATCAACCCCACACGCAGGTAGTACAAATCATCAGGTGCACACACACACACACACAGTCGTGTCTGCCTATCTTTGTGGGGACCAGTCATTGACATAATGCATTCCCTAGCCCCTTACCCTAACCTTAACCATCAAACCTAAATGCCTAACCCTCACCCTCACCATAACCCTACTCCTAAAACCAAGTCTTAGTCCTCAAAAAGCCCTTTAACGGTATGGGGACCAGCATTTTGGTCCCCACAAAGCACTCAGGTCCCCATAAGTATACTGTTTTCACAATTTTTGGTCCCCACAAATGTAGCTATACCTAGACACACAACACACACAACACACACACAACACACACACACACACACACACACACACACACACACACACACACACACACACACACACACACACACACACACACACACACACACACACACACACACACACACACACACACACACACACACACACACACACACACCACACACACACACACACACACACACACACACACACACACACACACACACCACACACACACACACACACACACACACACACACACACACACCACGTTGTCATTCACTAGCTTGCCACAGACATGAAATCCAAAATTTAACGAATTCCCAGCTGCAATCTCCTCTAAGGCTCGCTTGCTACAGTTGGAATCCATGTTTGATGAATATGACAGCTTTTAATAACAGAACTTATGAAACTAAGAGGTGATGTCATCGAAGTGTAAAGCTGAAGCAGCTTAAATGATGGTGAGTGTGAGACTGACTTTACAAGCTAGTTTAGCACTAGTTTACAGCACACACACACACACACACACACTTAACTGACATGCAGCTCATTGTCATCATCTGCTCGATAACTTGCTAGACTATTAACTTCTAGTTAGACACCGAGCTCATCAGATCTGAGCTGTTTGTGAGGCTTGATTCAGAAATAGAAAGAGTCCCAAACAACGGTTCTCAGTCTTCAGTTTGCTTGTACAGGTTCAACCTTATCAGATTGTTCTTGTTGTTTTGTCACCTAAGAAAGCCCCCCCCCCTGCCCCCTTGCTCTCTTTTCTTCAACCATTCTTTCATCTTTTCCAGATTTGGGTGCACTCCAAATTCTTTACTCTCAACTTTGGTGACAGGGTAAGAGGACTAAGGTCATGAGTCCAAGCTGATCTGGTCTAAAGCATACATCAAGGTCCTAGTTGAGTGGTTTAAGTATGTGGGAGTAGATCTGTGGCAGATTACTAATGTACTCCCTCACGTGCTGTGGGCGAAGAAATGGGTGTTTCTCTTCCCATTTGCCACATGACATTAAATACTTGAAAAGATGTTAAAAGTTAGGAGGGAACATCTTGTTGAGGGAGGAAGCCACAAACCTACGAGCAAACTCTGCAGGAAAAACAGCGTTTTATGCCATGAAGAAGCACACTCTGTTCTTTTTTAGCTGCAAGTGGGTAAAGGCAGTTTGGCCTTTGAGAGGAGAAAGCATGGCTTGTCAGCTGAGGGTACGATGGGGGGGGGACATTGAGGATGTTCACACGTACAAGCAAAATGCAGACTGACAGCGAAGACTAAAATCAACTAATGATATTTACTTCACACTTACTATTACAACACACACACACGGGCTCATGACAGATGTTCAGTCAGACATTTCCCTAACGAACACTGTGGTTACTTGTTATGAAGTCCTTACCACAAACAGCCTATATGTTGAGATGTGTGTGTGTGTGTGTGTGTGTGTGTGTGTGTGTGTGTGTGTGTGTGACTGAACAACTACACTCTCAGGAAAGAGAAGTGCAGTCCTCTTTTCAGAAAGTCATTCAGACAACATGCAAAGTAGTCTATAACTTTCACGCAAAATTTAATAGATATCATAGCCAGAATTATCATAAGTAAAAATACAGTATTATATAAGATATTAAAGTTAAGAGGTGAACGCTGTAAAGATCAGGGACTTTAAGTGTGACGAGTAGTCAACACAACTACACGTGCATTTCATCTGTAAAACGTTTGCAGAGACAGGCCCCATCCGTCCAGAATGTCCCAGTAAGAGACCCCGTCTACTCACTGAGCTCCTGATGTAATGTTTCAATTTCAACCACACAGGGCTGCACAAAAACACACTGAATGTTCCAACCATCTGTTCAAGTTGCCTTTAAGTACAGGCTAGAGCAGAGAAGTACCCTCAGAGTCCCAGAGTTGTTACCTCCATCCTGGGGAATGTGCCAGAGATCGTCCCCTCCTGCTGGACTTCTGAGAGCCGGCTGCTGGTTGTGAGGAGACTGAGGAGCGCAGCGGGGACACACACACTCTGTGTTTATATCTGGAGCCAAACGGGCTCATGGACGCGCAGGAGGAGTGGACAACTTTTACGCGCATTTGACTCAGTCTGCACTGTCAAGTGAGTCAGGTTAAAAAATACTACTTCTGCTACAGACTTTCAAAATAAAAAAACTGGAACGTTGCACTGAATTATTAAACCTCCGGGGCCTACATACATTTTATTCTGTAAGTAGGGAGGTTTGGCAGATGCAAAGTGGAATTAGAAATTACATGGCATTTTAACATACATCAATGTATATGAAGCTTTAACGCGCTGTGCACAGCAGAAATCATAATTGCATGAAAATGTTTATCTTACTAAACTTTTCAGTCAATTTAGCAATCAATCATAACTGCAGGTCTGCCATCTATGAGCCAACACTTTCATGCATGGATGTTTACTCCTGGCTTCAACAAATTAAGCCCCGTGTACTTTGCCTTTATCAGCACACTGCTGCTGTGACATCACTGATTAAAAAGGGCAGCATAACACTAGATTTCAGCCCAATGTAACTTTTAGATAACAAAAAACAAAATTCTATTTTCTATTCTATTTTCAAACCTTTTATTTTGAAGGCAGTATTTGTCTAACTGGCTGTCTCTGACTTGACTCAGCTGTGTGAGGTGTGGCATCACCAACTCCAGCAGTGTGTATAATTGTGCTGTCCATAGAAACCTACAGTGGGGGGGGGGGGGGGGATGAGTTTAGCTATTCAGCAGGTACTTCACAGTATGTTCCCCCTGATAAAAAAACACCTCTCTTTAATATTCCTTTAGGCACTCGTGTGCCTGGTTGGTTTATATCACTTATATTTTTCATATTCTATGATATCATTTAAACTTCCCTACAATTTCTGCAGGGTCTCTAAAACTTCATTTGACTGAATTAGAATAATTAGACCAACTTAAAACACAACATCCTCAATATCTCCAAGCAAACACATGAGTTCAAAGGTCAGACATTCCTGACAATATTAAATGCAAATTATTCCTGTTCAGTCTAATTTAATGTAATGAAAGACATTGGAGGATTTGTTTTTACAGGAAAGTGTGTCTATAGGCTTATGAATTGCATTTTATGCATGAACCACAGGCTGCATGACTTTCATTAGGTTTCAGGCCTAAACGTGCATATCTGAGCCTCACCTGCACCTGCAGCTGTGGTTTTCCTACGATGCAAGTCCAGGACACTCACATCTGGAAAACATGTGAAATTATATACTCCATGTCCATCTTCCATCTTCATCCGCTTATCCAGTAACGGGTCCAGGGGCAGCAGCTCCAGCTTTCTATACTATCATATACTGTATTTATTATTAGCTGCTTTTTTAGTCAATAATTTGAATTTTGAGTTTTCATGTAAGGATGAAAGATGATGAAAGATCTGGGAGCTACTCTGCTGTCCTGTTCGGGACGGAGGACGGAGAGCCAGTCACTGAAGTGGTTTGTGCTGTGGAAATGTAGAGAAGCATCTAATGGACTGGTTTCTAACTCCCCAAGAACACACCACACAGACTGCAGGAGAGACCAAGTTCCTCCTGCTGGTGTACCGACCACACAACATTCTTTCCATTGTCTTAGTTCCTAGTTATGACAGAGAGAAGTGATATTATTATTGGTCAACTACCTGCTGAATCTGTTCACATAAAACGTGGATTGTTTATTATGGATTTAATCTTTTCCATTTGCTTGTCAAATAGCCTAAAGCAAACTGGGATCTGGTTTCATAGGTTTGAAGTTGACAGACAAACCAGTTCTGTGTGATTTTTCTCCCTCAGCAAGCCAAAGACACATATGTGTGAGCTGTGTCAACATGAGGAGGCACTGGCACACGCCTGGCTCTTGTTGGCAGGGAGACATGAAGGATGAACTGATTAACCGTTTCAAGCTTTAATGTTTGCACAAGATACATCACCTCACGCTTCTAAAAGAGGTGGTCATCAAATTCCCTGGGCTCTTCATTAGAGCAGATCCACAGCAAGCACTGGCAGACTGGCCACCGAGTGACTCTGTGTGGGAGAGGCTCTGGGTCTGGGCAAGAGGAGAGAGAAAGAGACGGCACCGGAGGCCTGGCACAGAGCAGCGTGGCAACAGAAGGAGTTGCCATGCAGACCTTTCTCCCAAATAACCTCCATTTCAGTGCAGCTTCCTGTGGCCACATGCATGGACCAGCCGGCACAGGGGAGCCAAACAGGATGTGAATATGTGTTGCTGATAATTTGTGGAAATGGGCTGAAAGGGGAAGCTGATAAAGAATTCTTACAGGGAGGGGTAAAAATCTGAAGATTTAAACGCAAAGAGCAGTGTTTATGTAAGTTGAAAAGAAATATTCAACCCATATCTAAAGCCCAGGACACGTTTGATGTTGCTGTGTTTGGTTTTGGCCCATGCATGCTGCACATGCCCAGTGACAGCAGTAGTCTCTGGCTCCCCCCCTCTGGTGGAACATATCATTACACTGAAATGATGTAGGCTTGTGCAGCTCAGAAAGCATTCATATTCCAGAAGAATATCGACTTCAATTGTAGCAAGTTTTCATTTGGAGATGAATGTAAATCTCTCATTAAACATCCCATTTGAGCTATATTTAGAATTATAATTTTTTATTCAAATAAATCGACGTATATTGCAGATCCGAAGAGGTTTTCTGATGGAGAAGCATGGGAAGTGACCTTTGAGTTGAGTCAAAGCAAAACATGAGGGGGGTGGTGTTGACAGCTCTGGTAGAGCCGCTCACAGACACTCTCTTCATTATCAGTAAAGAAAATAACCAACGGAGGAGTCGTGCTGCTTGCTGATCTTTCCCCAGGTGATGGCAGGATAGTCTGTCGCATAAGCTCTTACCCGCTGCTTCAGCTCGGCTGCCAGAGATAAATGGTTCAGTGAAGAAAAGTGTCATGAGGATGAGTCAGCCCAGAGCGACTTTGTCTCTTTGTGTTTGTGCAGACCAAGGCCGATGACTCATGGGCAAAATCACGACAGTTCCTTTTAAAGAACAAGATGTATGGGAGACAGAACCTGGAAAACTGGGTTTATTTTGGGATTATTAGTGTTCAGGTTAAAAATGCATAACTTTGACGTTACCTTTCTAGCCAGAGCGCATAAGGTACAAAGGCAGAGGTGGGACCAGTTCTTTGTTTTATAAGTCACAAGTTAGTCTCAAGCCTTTGCACTCGAATCCTGAGTCCTGTCCCAAGTCCTAAACTTTGAGTCTCAACTCCAAAACATGTCATAATGCACACTTCAACGCAGGGCCGTTGAGTCCGGACTCGTTGCTATTTGGACTTGGACTTGTCTTGGATTTGTCTTGGACTTGTCTTGAACTTGTCTTGGACTTGCCAAATATTCTAGTTGGTCTCGACCGAGTCCTGCACTCTATGCTTTTTGTTCTAAAGTAACTTCCTCCTTCAAAACAGAACCGTAGATGAAGCGTCTTGTTCAGAAAACAGCTTTTGGTTCAGACCTCTATCATTTTCCTTTTGGCCAGAGACATCATGTCAGCGAGCACTCTGTACTAGGAACTCCTCAGGACGAGTAATAAGTTCAGGAGTGGGATCATTTCCATTTTATATTTTAAATAATATTTCTTAATTGGATCCTATAGTGTTTTATGGCACTTGCTTTTCGATTATTTCAAATAATAAAGCAAAATAATCATCTTAATAGAAGATTTTCTGTCTCTCCCATCACATAAATTATGAACGGGTAAGTACATGCTCTTAAAGAAGATTATTTTTCTGTCTCGGTTTTGACTGTCTCCCATTTGGACTCGGTCTTGACTTGGTCTGGACTAGTCCTGGTGTTGGACTTGTCTTGGACTTCTCAAAGGTGGACTTGATTATAGCCTTGCTTCAATCTAATGCCATTTTAACAACAGAGTCACAGTATATTACAGTATTACACAAAAATGATTTATAATGTATTTTTCCTGTCCTGTCTTGTTTTCTTTAACTCATCTTGTCTGTTAAGACTGTCTGTGTAGGATATTTTCTGTAAGACTTGTCTTTCTTGTCTAAATCAAAGGATCTAGTGAGAATAGAGTTAATGTCAACTGATTCAGGAATTGAAGGATTTATAATTGATTAGTGGCACACTTTAAAAAAAAAAACACTTAATATTTGGGCTTGTGGGAAGGCACCAACTACTTTCCAGTCAAAAGGTCCAAGTTAAGTCACGAGTCCCTGGTCCCTGGTCCCAAGTCGTTTTGTAAGTTTGTCTAGTCAATTCCAAAGATATCAAATTTGTGATTTGATTCCACGCCTCTGTATGAAGTTGTTTCTAATCCAAAATGTAAAATCAATGAAGAATTGTACAATGGTGTCCAGATTATGCGAGTGGTAGCAATAAAAGCAATACCCTCTGCCGCTGCTGACAACTTAATGCACTTAGAGCAGCCATTACTTTGAATATGTTGATGTAGGGACATTGATATGGGAATACGGGAAATGGGTAATATGATAGCTGTGTCTTATTACATGATGGCCGGCACGTATGCAGCCCCAAAACCTCCGGGCTCAGGTGGTCTCTGGGTCACACACAACATCAACTGTCCCATTTACATATGAATCTACTTTATGAAGTTTATGTTCAATGTATTCACTGGAGAGATGGTACACAATCCTGCAAACACACACACACACACACACACACACACACACACACACACACACACACACAACCACACAGGAATAACCAATCTTAGATCTGCACAACTAATAAACCACAGCTAATAGGTTTACTTGTTTTGTTTTTCTTAATTTATGAGAACAGCAAACAGACCATAATGATAAAACTGTTCATCATACATCTACATCAAACAAATTCAATCTTACAACAGAATGCAGCTGAGACTAAACATAATGAATGAACAGTCATTTTAAATGTGGTTAAAGCTCGTCTGTCTTTCCTGTACCAACGGGGGATCCCTTACTAATCAGCGCTGTGGACTGATTGGGAACTGAACTGGTGCATGTGTCCAGTAAGCGCTGACACACAGCAAGGAACAACATGAAGCTGCACACAGTGTACACGCAAATCATTTTACATGACGTGTAACACTGAAACATGAAAATGGCAACTTTTTTGCTTGAAATCCACAGAATTCCTATTTTAGTGAAAACATAAATTAAATGTAACTTCATTCATCCAGTCTGTGAATAAAATACCACTGAGGTGTAGTAAATCTGGTTTTCCATTGAAGTGCACTGGAGCGCTCCGCCCTGCTTTCCCCACTAAAAGACAAAACGGAACAAGCATTCCTCCTCTACACATCTTCATCAAGTTTACTCTTCATCGCCAACTCCTGATCTTTAAAGACGCCTGCAAACTCTCCCCTGGGGGTGAAGTCAAACACGGCTGTAAAAACCCTGAGGGCCCTCAGACCCCAGTCAGGCTTTCATTCAGGGTGGAGATGTGGTCCTTCATGCAGAGCTGTCTCCGTCCGCCCTGGGCTGGTCTGGGCGGCTGATGCTGCAGGAAGAGGCGTTTGGCTGCAGCCCTGTACTTTCGAGACATTAGGTTGTAGACCACGGGGTTGATGGAGGCGCTGAGGTAGCACAGCACCATGGACGCCACGTTGACGTTCTGGCTCAGCATGGCCGTGTCGTAGTCGTCCACCTGGGCAAAGAGGTTCCTGCCAATGTGGTAAGGCAGCCAGCAGATGATGAAGGCCAGCACCACCACCACTGAGGGGGAAATGAGTTCCATTTAAAAGAGGATTTCAGGAATAGCTTCACATTTTGGAAAACACACTTATTCCCCTTCTTTGGATGATTAGATGAGAAGATTGATACCGCTAGCTTAGCTTAACACTGGAAACAGGGATACCCATCTAGGCTCTGTCCAAATATTAAAAACCAATAAAAAGATAACAACCAATTCTGTTATTGTTATATTCAGATTGTTTCTTCAACAGAACCCTGTCTGCTTCAAACGAGGAGCGTACCTAAACCAAATGTGAGATAATCAGTATTATTCCAGTTTTTACCGAATACAGTATGTCACAGGCTCGTTTATAATAACAAACTGATTAGAAAAATAGTTTTTCAGGATTTTAAAGTAACCTATGATCTATGATGATGGTCTATGGTCACCCTTGGCATTTATTAACGACCTGCAGCAATTAACATCTAAATAACTTTACCTTTAAAACACACACAGGCACTCACACACACACAGGCACACACACACACACACACACACACACACACACACAACACACACACACACACACACACACACACAAAACTTCCCTTGTTCCCTTAAGTGACGGTGGCCTGCAATTGGCCCCAATAGTGAACAGGCAAGTAACAGAGCTAAATATATGCCCATATATTATATTTTTAAAGTAATAGCTCATATATGCAGCCATATACACGACTGAGGAGGAAACACAACCCAAACCTAGAAAAGAACACTTTATTTACGCTTTATTTAGCTTTTGAAAGAGAGAAATCTCAGTGCTGGGTGAAATCATCACTGAGTCACCGGGATAGATGAAGGCTCTGAAGATGAAATGACCATCAATTTGTCTGATGGGGGCAGTCATTTCTGTTAGGATAATAAAGGTCAATTCAATAATTAAAAGAGAGGCCTGCATAAGCCTAATTATTTTTGAAGTAACAATTACAGATAATAAATGTAAACCTATATGGTGGATTCACAATGAGTGGAGTGGACAGATGCCACAGTTTGGTCCAGAATAGACGACATCGGGACGGGAACAGAGATCATTGGGTGACTCCTGAGATGTGTGACGCCCTAGACTGTGGGAGCATGTACATAAATAATTATGGTTGATTTATGGAGGCCTCTGATGACAATCCAATTTGGGATTCAACAAATGTGGATACAAAATGCAGCAGGTCTGTGCAGTGTGTGCTCAGCTAATGGACATCATCAATATTCTAAAGGATGTGTCACAATTAAATATTTGGTTGATGCAGATTGGCCTGGCCACGGGCCTTTACTGTAAAACAGGGTTTCCTGCACAATACAGAATATAATACAATAAATCATTAATGTCCACCAAGGTGGACATTTTTCTTTTGCTCACCAGCCATACAAGACAGATAAACATAGAGACAACATCTCAGATTAATAAGAGGAGCCCTGGAGCATTAAAAGCTCAGTTTGATGTTGTCATGTGGTTTGGTTGAGGATAGCCCACTGATGGCATTTGGATTTATTTATTTTTTTGAGTTTCTGGGGCATTTTAGGCCTTTATTTGACAGGACAGCTGAAGACATAAAAGGGAGGGAGAGAGAGGGGGGGAATGACAAGCAGCAAAGTTCCGCAGGTCGGAGTCGAACCCCGGCCCGCTGCATCGAGGAGTAAACCTCTACATAGGTGTTTGGTAGCGATTGTAGTGATGGCCAAATAAAGCTTTGTGAACCAGTCTATTTGTTTTCGGAGTCACTAGATGGCGCTCTATGTTCTACAAAGGGTTGAGAATACACTGATTTGTAACACCTTGTGTATAAAAACCCAGAGCGCCATCTAGTGGGCTCAGAAAATGAAGACACTGGTTCACGGAGCTTCATTTGGCCATCACTAGTGTTGGGTGTTTTTTGCCCCCACCGTCTCCTTCCGGGCAGCACGGCAGGGGTCATGTTTAGGGTTAAGGTTAGGGTTAACTGCCTGGGAGGCGACGTTGGAGGCAAAAAACACCATCGAGCCTGTATGTGGCGTCCGCTCTACCAACTGACCTATCTGGGCACCTGGAATAAGAAATAAATCCACTTTATGCCAGAGGCACTCTGAGGTTCCTCCCAGCCTTCAGGAGGTCAGAGTGTCTGGTAAGAGTGTGTCTGTCTGCAGTGGTTTCCCAGCTTCCTTCCTCATTCTGTCGGTGTGTATTTGGGTCAGTCTCACACTTTGGTCAGCTTGAACTGTGTTTAAATGTGCTCTAGAAATAAACTTTACTTACTTACCTTAAATGGATGCATTTCTAGTTTGAGTCCTTTTTTTTAGCTACAAAGTGAGTTTTATATGCTGTCCCTCCTGAATCTGCATTTCTTAGTGCCAGAGCTGGAAATGAAGCCAATCAGTATGTGCAGTGGCAAGACGAGATTGGCTTCATTCAAAACAGAATAATTGACTGATATCGACAACAACACATGTGGCGCCCGCTATCCTCAACTTGCAGAACAGAACGCTACATTTACCAGAAGAGGTTAATGTTTGAAATGTAGAACACATCAGTTCTTTAAAATATATATGAAAACAAAAGTTAACAACACAAGTTAACACACACACAACAGAGGCAGTGCAAAAACACAAGGCAGCTTGTGTTGTTTTGCTTCGATAAATAACGATGACATTTTGTAAAATCACGTTGTAAATCTAGGCTAAAGACACATTTTAACTCACTAGCCTTTTTACAGTAACACACTCGTCTCTCAATGTGTTATCATGTCTATAATTCTGTTTTTGTGGGTTGCTGCTTGTTGTTGTCGTAGGGATGTTCCATTTACGTTTTCTTTCTACTTTATTACATTCTAACTTTTTGTTTTTTAAATTGCAGTGTTCTTTTATAGGCTACAGCACCTTAGGACTTTTTTTGTATAGCACTTTGGTCAGCTTAAACTGCGTCTCAATGTGCTCTAGAAATAAAGTTAAAATGGATGGATTTGTGGTTTTTTACCTACTAAGAGAGTTTTATATGCTGTCCCTCCTGAATCTGGACTGTATGCATTTCTTTAGTTCCTGGCAATAAAAAGCAGGGAAAGGTTTTAGAAACACGTGCATGTGTGCACTCACCCAGGATCTTGACAGTTTGCCTGTGGGACCGTTCCCGGACCACAGTACAGGGGCCTCGCAGGTCATTTTTGCTTCTCCACAGCTTATACCCGATGGAGCCGTAGAGGAAGGTGAGGCAGAGCATCGGGCAGAAGAAGTAGGTGGTGGACACCCACAGCATGATGTGCAGCTGCCCAGAGCTAATAGCGTAGCTGGTGTGCTTGCACTGCCCGGTAGTGTAGTCCGGGTTGGTGTCATTGTCATACTCCACGCTAACCAGGAAGAGGGTTGGAGCTGCAGACGCCAGGGCAAAACCCCACAGGGCGAGGATGATATACTGGACCCGGCGTCTGGTCAGCACCCCTTTGCTCCTGAGGGGGAAGCTGATGGCCAGGTAGCGCTCTACGCTCAGCGCCATGATGTGAAGGATGGTGGCCGAGGTGCAGCCCTCAAAGATGTAGTGATAGAAGCGGCACACCACCTCCCCAAACAGCCAGGGCACGTACTTCCACAGGCGGTACAGGTCAAAGGGCAGGCACAGGAAGATGAGCAGGTCAGACACCGCCATGCTGGATAGGTACAGGTTGGTGGTGGTCTTCATGTCCTTGAAGTGCAGGATGATGAGGATTGTCATGGTGTTGCCAGTCACCCCGATGATGAGGATGAGGATGCAGATGACAGTGACGGGGATGAGGGTGGAGGTGGGGAACAGGGAGCCATCAAAGGGGTGGTTGTCTATGTTGGACTGTTCCATGCCCTCTGCTCCGCCAGCAGGAAGCTCCACCTGGGGTCCGGTCCAGGGCATGCCCACCTCCACTACGTGCTGGCAGAGCAAGGTGTAAAACCAAGACTCACACAGCTGAGGAGAGAAAACATTTGACCATTACAGGACTAAACGGGTGTTTTCTTCAAGTTGTATCTCTCTAAATAAAAATGTGTAGACTGAAAAAGGGTGAAATAAATCTTTGCAGGTGACTGTACCTTCACTGAGCTGGATGTCTCCACCTTCTAACTTCTCTGGTCTGTGTTGGGTTGCTGTGTGTTGATGGAGACCAGCAGCAGCAGCAGAAGGATCTCACTAAGTGGCAGAGCCGGTCCCTGATGCTCAATAAGCAGTGGAGCTCCGGGGAAAGCACCTCCTCCACAGCTACACCCCCCCACCCCCCCACCCCCACCCTGTGTGTGTGTGTGTGTGTGTGTGTGTGTGTGTGTAAGTAATCTCAGTAGCATCCAATAATGACAGGACGGACAACGGTAGGAGGCATGTACCTCTTGGAGAATAAATGCAGATTGAAGATCATACTACTAATCTGGACTGAGCAGGTTAGTATGACATATACATATAAAGAGCAATGTATAATATAGGCTACATGTAAAGAGCGATATATGCAATATACATATTTATTATTATTTATTAATAACTGCATCAATTACTGAAATCCCAGCGTGTTCGCCAAGCTGCCTGGAAGTAGTCACTGAAAAATGACTTCTGTGTTTTGCTTAATCCTCATCTTGTCCTCATCTTGTCCTCATGTTGTCTTCACGTTGTCCTCATGTTGTCCCCATGTTGTCCCCATGTTGTCCTCATGTTGTCCTCATGTTGTCCTCATGTTGTCCTCATGTTGTCCCCATGTTGTCTTCGTGCTGTCCTCGTGCTGTCCCCGTGCTGTCCCCGTGTTGTCCTCGTGTTGTCCTCATGTTGTCTTCATGTTGTCCTCATGTTGCCCTCATGTTGCCCTCATGTTGCCCTCATGTTGTCCTCATGTTGTCCTCATGTTGTCCTCATGTTGTCCTCGGGTCAAATTCACTCCATTTTCCTATATCAATGTTCTTTTTAATTCCCCAAAATAAATCTCTACTTTCATTAATTTGGGGTCTTATTTAATTTTATAGCATTTGAAAACAAATTGAAGTGGTTTTGAAATAGTATTGAGTAAAAACATATTCCAGTCTGTGATTATCCATCAACATCCATTCCTTTAGTTTTGGTCTAAATAATTCCTAATTTCTGCTTTTCTAACTCAAACATTAGGTGTAATTTCCTATAAATGAGGTTCATTAACCATAAATTCCAAAATTAACTGTAAGAAAGTTAATAAGTTAGTGTTACGTAGTGTTGGAAACGTCAAAAAGTGACCAACACTGAAAAAAACGTGTTGAAAAAAAGGGACAAAAATGTAACAAAAAGCGTCAACAACCGTGTAGATTTTCAATTTTGACAGAAAGACAACACAAGGGTTAATTGTTTACCAGCCCTATCTGTCTCTCGGCTTGACTTCATCACTCCACACACACACACACACAAACACACTTGTTATGTTGGCGTGTAACTTCAACAATGCTGGTTAAAAAATGAACACTGTCCTGGGGGGGCCTGGGAAGCTCACCTGGTTGAGCGTGCGCCCAATGTACAAAGGCTCAGTCCTTGCAGAGGCCGCATGTTCAATTCCAACCTGCTGCCCTTTGCTGCATGTTCCCCCTCTCTCTCCCCTTTCATGTTTTCATCTGTCCTGTCAATGAATGTCCAAGAAATAATCATAAAGGTCCCATGACATGGTGCTCTTTGGATGCTTTATAGAGACCTTAGTGGTCCCCTAATACTGTATCTGAAGTCTCTTTATATAGACCTTAGTGGTCCCTAATACTGTATCTGAAGTCTCTTTTATATAGACCTTAGTGGTCCCCTAATACTGTATCTGAAGTCTCTTTTATATAGACCTTAGTGGTCCCTAATACTGTATCTGAAGTCTCTTTATATAGACCTTAGTGGTCCCCTAATACTGTATCTGAAGTCTCTTTTATATAGACCTTAGTGGTCCCCTAATACTGTATCTGAAGTCTTTTATATAGACCTTAGTGGTCCCTAATACTGTATCTGAAGTCTTTTATATAGACCTTAGTGGTCCCTAATACTGTATCTGAAGTCTCTTTATATAGACCTTAGTGGTCCCTATACTGTATCTGAAGTCTCTTTTATATAGACCTTAGTGGTCCCCTAATACTGTATCTGAAGTCTCTTTTATATAGACCTTGCTGGTCCCCTAATACTGTATCTGAAGTCTCTTTATATAGACCTTATGGTCCCTAATACTGTATCTGAAGTCTCTTTATATAGACCTTAGTGGTCCCTAATACTGTATCTGAGTCTCTTTTATATAGACCTTAGTGTTTTCCCTACTATTATACGGGTATCTGAAGTCTCTTTATATAGACCTTAGTGGTCCCTAATACTGGATCTGAAGTCTCTTTTATATAGACCTTAGTGGTCCCCTAATACTGTATCTGAAGTCTCTTTTATATAGACCTTAGTGGTCCCTAATACTGTATCTGAAGTCTCTTTTATATAGACCTTAGTGGTCCCTAATACTGTATCTGAAGTCTCTTTTATATAGACCTTAGTGGTCCCTAATACTGGATCTGAAGTCTCTTTATATATCCCTTAGTGTTATGTCATGGTCAAAACAAATGTGGCGGAGAACCGTTCTAAGCTAAATCATGGTGATTCCTATTTGTCCTGAATCGTGCAGGCCTACCCCAGGAGAACAGCAGGAGGGGCCGGAGAATTAGAAAGGTTGGCACGCAGGGGATGCATATGTGATCATTTATCAGAATCAGATCATTTATATCGTATATAATATGCCTTCTTGGTTGATTCTAATAGTTCCTATTTAGTGTCTAAAGAAACAGTCCCCAAAGCCTGTTTGACCTGCTGGATGACCAGCGGTGTGTTCCATATCTATGTTTCTTGTAGAAATAGACTACTGTTACGTACCCTTTATGACCTCCCCAATAAGACTCATTCAAAATGATGCGGCTAGAATAATAACTAACACCAAGAGGAGACAACAGATTGCTCCTATTCTTAGATCCCTGCACTGGCTTCTGGTTAACTATGGAACTGATTTCAATGCCCTACTTATTGTCTAATCTCATTCCATGGGGGGTCAAAATATATTCCAGATATTTTTATACTTTTATGTATTCATTTTATCCCAGTGTGAGCTGGGTAGCTCTGTCAGATCTGCAGGGACTGGTCAGTGACTGGTGCCCAGAGTTCACTCCACGTGGAATGAAACTGTGGTAACACTTTCCTAGAAGGGATCCACATAAGAGTGACATAGCGGTGTCATGAACACATGCCAGTGTTATGACAGTCATGACATATGAACCCTAACCATAACTTGTCATGACAAAACTGAATGACACTTATTAAGGAAGCAGTATGTCATAAACGTGTATGACTTGTTTATGTTTATGACACGTTCATGACAGTGTCAAGTCACTCTTATGTAGACACCTTCAAGTAAAGTGTAACCAAAACAGTTTTTAGCTCTTATGCTATTGTCTCCCCAACATTTTCAGATATTTGTACTAGTTCAAAAGCTACAAAGACAATGAAATGACCAAGTACCCTTTTTGGTAGTCTTTGTTCTCTCAGCCAGATGCTTTTTAATTAGAATATATATTAATGATATTAGGAATGGACAACACAAGCTCACCATTGCATGTTGTCACCTAGTAAGTTGTTTTCTATTATCAATACCCCTTACACCATGGCCACCTCTAGAACACCTGAGACGCTGTGATCCCTCACTCATTTTATTTCTTTCCAAATTTGGTTTCTGGTCAATTTAACCCATGGTTAGGTTTGTTACACATGGTCTCGCCAGACCAGACCCCTTCGAAGCACGCAGGAAGGAAGGTCTGACTACGCCACACCGCATTCTGGGATGGGAGGTAAACGTTCTGGTTTATCAGCATTTCTTTAAACCAATCAGAATCGTCTTGGGTGGTACTAAGCTCTGGACAGAGCCACGGTGCCTCTGCTAAATAGTCTCAGGAAGGAAGTAGTTCTGGTGGAACGTGTGTACGTTCAGAAGTAGTTTTAGTTGTCAACAGAAAACTGAGATCTGAGGACCAGGTAGTCCTCAGATTGGACAGATAGTCTAGCTAGCTGTCCGGATTTACCCTGCAGAGATCTGAGGACCAGGTAACCATAGTCCTCATGAATCAGCCGCAGGTTAGAAAGCTCAAGGCAACACATATCCGGTCTAAATGAGTGAAATCCGGCGCAGTTTCTGTCGGCATACTGGCAATACGGTTTCTATCAATGAAGGCTGCCAGTAACCATAATTTACGTTATTAAATAATATGGCTTATTTTTTATTATTGAAAGGACCCAACCCTCAGATTTGAAGCACTGAAACCAGTGAATAGTTAGTGTTTTTGCTTAAATAAATACTTTTAAATTAGATTATTAAAATAGCTGACGATTGATTTGGTTTTTGCATATTGATATAGGGGATTCAATGGTTGTTGAGGTTATAGCTGGCAGTTAAATTAAATGCACCTGGAAGCTAATCAAAACCAAGGCTTTTCATGGCTATGCTATATTTGATATGAAATCCATAGACAAACATATGCCAGAACTTCAAACATGATTAAGAATTATAAATCTTTTATTGTGCATGGATCCTTTGTAGATATCATGGCTATACAGATACACTTTAAATACATATCTATGATTATACATTTCCCATAACGAACATTTTAAAGTGATATGTCTGGTAGTATGTATAGTATAACAAATTTTCATTTTGGAATGTACGGCGTATGAGGTAACTGCAAACATTAAAATTACATAGAAATGGACTATTTTTGTGCATATTTTACTCATTTTTGTCGCATTTTGTTAATCTCCACAACCAAAGGGAGCAAACCCAGGATGAAGAGGTGTTAAAATGGCACACGTTGCAATCGCTATCAAAAATAGGGATTTGAATTCTTTAAATGACAAAGAGGAGACATTTGCAGAATGTCTGAAAGACCAAATCATGTAATTATTTAAGACGTTTTGCAAGGTACCTGTATTTCATTTTTACGGTTGTAACAGCAATTATCTGCCCAAAACCAAACAACACTAGACCGTCAGACTACCATGAAAACTCAACGTTAGAAATCTGTTACGAATACTTACACAGAGAAAAGGCAAATTTAGATTCACAGGAAGTACATGATATAACACATTTTGTATCTGCCATTTGCGTTCCATGATTCATGAGTACTCAGGATTTATTATTTTCTCTGGAGAGTATTAACTTATATTACTTCAATTTTATAAAAAAATATACTTCACACATGTATGACCGGACAAAAGAAATCATAACACATCCAACTACTTTCCAATTCCGTCTCCCGATTACGTATGTTTCCTAACAACAAATAAACGTAAAAATAAAATTAAATAAAACACATTTTAGAGTTTTCTAACACTAAAAGAAAAACCTCAAAACTTAATTAAGAAATTAAGAAAATTCTCCCGAGATTTTTTCCTCTCCAATTAAGGCCCCTGAAACAACTGGTATATACTTTTTTTTCTCCTGCATTTTATTTGATTTTTTTCATTATTTTTTTGCTGAGATGGATCAGCTGTTTCAGTGACACATTATGTGGTACTACAACTTTTAAAACACCAAAAACACAAGAAGGGTTGCACAACCTCAAAGTGTGTTCTATAAAATGCAATACGAGACCAAGACGCAGTCAGTCGAGGTTTTTCTTTCACTAAGGTGCAAAATCAATTACTGGGGTAAATAAAAGAAACAAAAAGAACAAGAAAATAAAACAGAACATACAGATAAGCATACATTTTTTGTGCTGAACAAGAATATTTCGGAGTAAAGCAGCAGTATAACTATAGGATAGTAAAAAATAATTAGAATTCACTGTTAGTTTGGTTTTTTGTTTGTTTTCTAACTTTATACTCAGCATTTTTTTTCTTCTCAAAGTTACAGGTCCTTGTGTCGTCACTGTACAAAAATATACTAACATCTGTCCAGTCATTTTTGCATCCTTAAACATTCTGAACATCAAAAAGGTTGGAAAGTGCTAAATGAACGCTCAATGGTGTGAATTTCGGTTTCTTCTCTCACTAGACCCCTTAAACTCCAGCAGGGGGGGGTTAAGTCCCTTCGTCTGGCCCTGAAGCCCTCCCAGCCGTGTACCTCGGTGCCACTGACTACATACAGTATACACATCTGGACACACACCCCACTGTGCAAACACTGGCCCATCAGGTCCCGGGATCAAATAGCACATAGGCTAATGACACACCTACAAACTAGGCTTGGAACACATCTATCAAAAACAGTTTCATACTCAACACATACATGGAAATATAAATAATGACTATTTCTATACACATATATATATGTATATATATCTATATATACTGTAATCAACAAGTACATGAGTCAAAGCACCCCTCTCTAACCCCCCCTCCACGACCCTTTCCCAGAAATAAACCATATCCCTGCTCTTTCGGAGTTCCTTTCGCGCCGAAGCTGATCAGGACGAAACAGAAATCTGAACTGAACAACAGACAGCACGGGGTTGGGATGGAAGGGCAAAGGCAGGAGAGTCACAGGGGGTCACAGGGGGTCACAGGGGCCGAATCGCCCATTACTCCTCAATTTTTTAAACTGCTATTTAGCTGTGACTCATGTCCCTCCCGCTGCACCCCAGTGCGGCTAACGTGATTACTCTGTTGACAGCGGGGAAAAACAATACAAGTACAAAACAAAGAATACAAAACAACAGAGGGGGGGTCGGGGAGAAGAATAAAGCTATAACCCTGCAGCTGGGTGACAGGAACTGCTTATTTGATTACAAAGTACTGGATGACAAAAGCGATGAGGATGGCGATGACGGCAAAAACCATGAGGAGGAGGAAAGCACACTGCTCGTCCGTCATGCTCCGCCTGGATCGGCCGGACTCGGCAGCGGTCCTGGACCCCGAGCCGGCCGTGCTGCCGCCCAGCGCCACGTCGCTCCGCTGGGGGGAGAGGGTCACTGTGGGGCTGTAGGGACCGCTCAGCTCAGGGGCGTCGTGGCACTGCCTGATAGCACACACCCGGAAACGGTAGTCGCTGCTGGGCTGCAGGCTCTGGACATGGAAGGACGTGGCAGAGCCTTTGTAGGTCTGCCAACACCAGGGAAGCAGAGAAGAAGAAGAAGTGTGATTAAAAACTGAAAATAAGGCAGGGGAGAGTGAAAAACATGTTTTTTGGATTTTACTGAAGAGTGAGATACACAGTACTTCACTAAAACGGATTTATGTCAGTCTTTTTCATTTTTCCTTATCAATGTTTAACACATCTGTGAGGGAAAACTGCGTAATTATAGGGCTGCAACTAACGAATATTTTCACTGTCTACTAATCTGTTGATTCTTTTCTTGATTAATGGATTAGTTCTTTGGTCTATAAAATGTCAGAAAATGATAAAAAATGTGGGACGTCCTTAAATGTCTCGTTTTGTCCACAACTCAAAGATATTCAGCTTACTGTCCCAGAGGAGAGAAGACACTAGAACATGTTCACATTCAACACGCCGGAATCACAGGATTTTGACTCAAACTGATTAATCGATTATCAAAATAGTTGCAGATTAATGTAAAAGTTGACAACTAATCCCTTCATTGATTAACCTTTGCAGCTCTCTGTAATGCAGATGTTTTAGTAATCCTGAAACCTAAACTGGACAGTAAAGCTAACAAATCCATCCCATCTTACTTTGCTCGATGAAATTGCCTTTTAACTCTTTCAAGTGTCAGGCCGAATGGGAAAAACAGTTATGCATCCCTCTTGTAGTTTAAACTATTTAAGGATTTATTTGTTAGAGTTGTGTTGTCTGTCTGAGGAAGGAGGAAGCCATCTGCCTGAGCTGTTCGCCCAGCTGACACTCCCACACGTTTTCAGAGAGCCTTGGGGACCTGATCTCTTTGGTTGCTAGAGTGACCTAACTTTTCATTTAAACTATGACAGTAAGCATAAAAAGTTTTATTGGTTA
This sequence comes from Etheostoma spectabile, assembly GCF_008692095.1. Lineage (NCBI taxonomy): Eukaryota > Metazoa > Chordata > Actinopteri > Perciformes > Percidae > Etheostoma > Etheostoma spectabile. The sequence continues at coordinate 15,899,931 of NC_045735.1, read as the reverse complement.
TGAATTGGTAATGTAATCAAACACATTGGAAACAAGGCCTATTCAAACTAGCAGAAGTGTAAAAAATAAGAACTACACTCTCCTGGTTGGTGCCCAGACTGAAGCGAACGGCCTCGATCACTCTCCTATCCTCAGCAAATGAATAATTCCCCCTTCTTAAACATGAGCTTTGAGTCATGGCCACTGAGACTGACATCAAGGATGGAAACAAAAAAAAAAATCATGCGGGGTGGCAACCATATATTTCAACTCCCTGATTCAATTGGCATGTATGGCGTGGTGAGTTTAGCATAAGCTGCAGTGGCCATTACTCCCCATTAACATGGCTGGAGGCCACGGAGAGGATTGAATGTGTTAGCAGGGGCTAGACACCTGGGATACCTCATGGATCAACGACCTTTGCATAATGGTCAATTTAAAGCCAGCGGTGACTAATGCAGAACGCCGCGAAGCCATGGTGAAAACATAAGGGTCCTGGATCCATCTGCATCCTGATCTGCATCAACAGGCCACTGTGATGGATAACAGGTCAGCCAAAGGTAAGGACACAAAACACCAAGGGGGAGCAGCAACCCGCCACACAACATCCATACCTGTTTAAACTCAGAGTTTCCCATCATGCACTGCAAGGTGTAGATGATCGGGTCCCCCTTCATGGGCGGCAGGGCCTCCCATGTGACTTCGCAGGAGTTGTCATCCAGGCGCTCCACTTTGGGGACTGGAGGGTGGAGCAAGAGAGTGCAGTAAGAAACCACAAGACAAACAAGAAACAACAAGAGCTCAATCAATCAGATCAAGAAGGATTCCTAGGGCGCCCGGATAGCTCAGCAGGTAGAGCGGGCGCCCATCTATAGCGCAGTGGGCCCGGGTTTGACTCTGACCTGCGGCCCTTTGCTGCGCGTCATCTCCCCCCCACCCCTCTCCCCTTTCATGTCTTCAGCTGTCCGGTCAAAATAAAAGCCTAAAATGTCCAAATAAATGATTTGTAATAAGAAGGAATATGAGTTACTGTAGATTTACTTCAAGTGTCATAATACTGACTAGTGGAAATACTAATTACACCTGCATCTGCACACTGCAGCTCTTGTGAGGCATCACTGACCCTATTTGTAAAGTTAGTAAATGTTGCATGCAGGCCCTGTACCACTGAGCTGTGAGAAAGACAACACTGTGTTTGGACTCATGCAGTGCAATCCACCAAACCTCAGGGTTAGAATTCAGAACAAACCACATTTGCTTAAGCCGGTTGTAGCTTTGAATTACGAAGGCAAAACAGAAGACACCAAACTTCTAGGAAACACATGTCACATGTGCTGTGGACCTTCTGTTTGAATCAGAGCTTTGTTTTTTTTTTCTTGCTACAGAAACTATTTGCTTTATTACAAGACAGCTTTCTTTGATATGTGCAGTGGCTCAGTGGATGAAATAGGAGTGAGTTCTAGACAACTTTATGTAACTTGTTCCCCTATTGGCAGGGTGCCATAACTGTGAGTCATGCTCTGCTTAAGGTACTGTAGGTGGCATTTTGTTTTCAACTGGTAATCATTAAATAAATCACAGTGGCCGGGTGGATTAAACCCATGCTGAAACGGTAAGTCGGAATTCAAACAGAGGATGGTTGAGAGTCCACTCCACTGTTTAGGGAGACAATCATTGTTGAGTAACACTGACAGACTGCTCGAATCAAAAGAGGTGCCGCATTGAGAATAAAACCCACGTCCTCATTACTGACTTCAATGTGTAGGATCAAAAGAGGCTTTGCAGAGGCTGGATGAGACTAGAGCGCAGCGCTGAACAAGCCGACTCATGATGACAGCAGACAAGTGAATCTCGGGCGGCCGGGTCTTAATCAAACACGAGTCAAACATGGGTCAACTGAGGTTAAACGCTGAGCATGCTGGGTGTCTGTGTCAGCAGTGTTTGTAAAGATAATAAGAGCTGGTCTACATCAGGTAGAGAGAAAGAGCTACATCGCTACAACTTAGCGCATATGAAGACATGAGAAAAAAGTTCTTTACAAAAAAAACTAAACGTAAACTCAATGATTTTGATATACACTCTGACCAAACTAAAATGCAACATCTACTGGGAAAAAGTAGTGTCAGCGCCACAGAAGCAGCAAGATATGGCAGCACCGCGCCATACAACAGCTGGAGTTCACTCTGCCTTCTCCTTTACACCTCTACTGCACATGTTCTTCTTAAAAAAAAAAATAAAAAAAAATAAAGGATAAGTTTCTAATTCTTTTTAAAATTTATGTTTTAGTTTACTCAACAACATGTAGGTTTCTTCCCTCATCTCATTATTGTTTTCATAGTTACTTGAATTGTATTATCCTTGATGCTTTGGCAATAATGTTCACCTGACATTCCTGTCAAAGCATACTGAATTAAAAAATTTAATTGAGAAAGAAAGAAAGAAAGAAAGAAAGAAAGCAGTGTACCTTTGACAGGGGCTGGAGGAGAGCGTGGGGTGGTGAATGTGTAAACATTGGAGAAGGGCCCTTCGCCCGCCTCATTAAAGGCCTGGATGCGGAACGTATAGGAGGTAGACTCATTAAGCCTCTGGACTTTGTGTGTGTGGCATGGTCCTTTATACAAGGATATAAATCTGCAATGACAGGAACATGAAAAAGAGAGAGAGAGAGAGAGAGAGAGAGAGAGAGAGAGAGAGAGAGAGAGAGAGAGAGAGAGAGAGAGAGAGAGAGAGAGAGAGAGAGCGAGAGAGAGAGAGAGAGAGAGAAGAGAGAGAGAGAGAGAGAGGATTTAATGAGCAAAATATAGCAAAAACCAAACGAGACAAGTGACTCCTCTGTCTGGATATATACAGTGGCATAAAGCACATCACTTCCTGTCTTCTTATATTGTAACAATGTCCCATATGGTGCATTACTTTCTACGCACCCCCACCCTCCTTGATCCAGTTATCTGAAGCTTTTGCTCAAACACATGGTCTCCTCTCTTATCGGTTTCTCTCTCGTCAGGTGACTTGTCCTCATCTGACTAATGAGCCACTGACCTGCCGCTCTTGTCCCCCATCTGCAGCTGATACTGGAGGGCGTCTGAGGTGGCGGCTTTGGCTGGGCCATCGCCCCACTTGAGCCTGAGGGTCTGGTGGCTGAAGGCAGTGCACTCCAGGCGGGGTGGCTGAGGGGGCAGGGGCTTCGTCTTCAGCTTAAAGGTGTGACTAAAGGGGCCTGCTCCCAGGCTGTTTAGGGCTTGGATTCGGATCCTGAAGAAGAGAACAGTATTTTATCTCATCTGATGTTCATGTTTAGCCTCTAATAGTATTGCTAGCAGGATATTTTATGTATAATTTATGAATCCAAGACAGACATTGTATTTCATTTAACTTAACCTGTAAAAATACACCTATTGTATGATCCTAAAATCAGAAAGAAATAAAGACAAGGCACCAGCCTGATAATGTCAAGCCTTAGGAGGTGTGTGAAAAGAAAAACGTGGCGTTTGCATCCTTTGGTACAAAGCATCATAGTCAGAGTTAATATACGAGTAGTGTGCCTGTGTGTGCCTGTGTGTGTGTGTGTGTGTGTGTGTGTGTGTGTGTGTAATTGATTTGTATCACATTCTTTGACTTGTATTCACTGAGATCCAACGGTCCCAAAGCTGTTAGCTCTCATCTGAAAGGTGCAAAGCACAAGCATGATGCAACATTTTGTAACCATTTACGCCGAGGAAGCTCCAACCTGTAGCTGGTGTCGGGCTGCAGATGGTGGATGATGTGTTTGGTGACGGGACCGACAACAACGGGCTGGCGCTCTCCGAGGTCGATCAGGTAGGACGTGATCTCAGAGCCGTGGTCACATGGAGGGTCCCAGCTAACGCCCAGGCAGGTGGACGGGGAGTAGAGTGGCGGCGGCGGCGGCCGGCAACCGCCGTCCTCCTCTTCCTCGTCTTCATCTGCGTCCACTGAAGTCTCGTACCTTCGCAGCTCGGACTCCTTCAGCGCGTAGATGTTGCTGACGGCTGCAGGCACAGAGCAGGGCGTCTGGCACAGCACTGCCTCGCTGAAGGGCCCCACGCCAGCCACATTCACAGCCTGCACAACAGCAGACAACACAGTCAGCTGATCCAGTCAACTCTCACTTGTGTCCGTGTTTCACCACAAGGTGGCATTCCAATGTAAACTGAGGGTTTCAACAAGTCCTAAGTTTTTATTTTCTAGCCATACCCTTAAGTAAGAAATAAAATGACATACTTGAAAAACTAGAACCATATGGGTTAGGTTTTCAATCAACTATTATGATGAAAGTCTGGTTTTATAGTCTGATCAGAGTGTAATATTGGGGGATGGTCTGGGTACGAGTACTGCCTGTACGGTGCACAAAATAAAAAGATAAATAAGTAAATGGACTGTTCTTATATAGCGCTTTTCTAGTCATAATGACTACTCAAAGCTTCTACATAGTATAGGAACCATTCACACACTCACCACACTGCAGCAGAGGCTGCTGTGCAAGGTGCCACCTGCTCATCAGATACACACACACACACACACACACACACACACACACACACACACACATTTACACTCCGATGGGGCAGCATCGGGGGCAACTCAGGGTTCAGTGTCTTGCCCAAGGACACCTCAACATGGAACTGCAGGGCCAGGGATCGAACCGCTCTACCCCTGAGCCACAGCTGCCCCAAATTAGAACATGTACATTTCAGTCTAGGCACAAAAAAAAAAACAAGAAAAATTAAATCCTAAGCAAACACATCTTTCAAAATTACAGTTATGATTCACAAAAGGTTTCCATGTTCAAAGGCGATCGGAAGAAATAACAAAAAAAAAAAAGTTCTGACCCGCGTTTTTTACCGCTCTCCTATTTTATTTGATGTTTCTGTAATTGTGTGCCCCAGAGCTCCCTGCAGTAACACAGAGACAGAGCTCGGTTCGAACTCATGGTGTGGCACTACCGTGCCGCAGCAAAATTAGAGCTGGGATTGATAGGCAATGCTCCAACACTCATAAACAACCCTCTCTGCGCTCCATCCAAACTGTAAATGCTTGCGCTTCCAATGGGGACAGATGAAAATTAGCCTGGGCTTCAAAAAATAAAGAAAGTGCTCACCTGTACCCGGCAGAAGTAGTTTGTTGCAGGCAGCAGCCCCTTCATTTCATGGCTGAGCCCTGGTCCACTGTAACACACCTGCATGCTGCCCTCAGCCGCTCCCCACTCCAGACGGAACTCCGTCACCGGAGCTCCGTTACACGGAGGGGCCTGGAAGACAAACACCAATGAAAATGCCCGCCAGCACAGTTTCAAAATAACGCTTAGGGATGTTACGATTCTCCAAATCCACGATTCAATTTAACTTTTGATATTAAAAGAGAATTCTGGTCGATTCCAACCCAAAGCTCTGTTTTCTGTAAATGTGGAGGTCTATCAGTAGAGAGAGACTAACCAATCAGGTGTGACAGTAGAGAGAGAAACTAACCAATCAGGTCTGTCAGTAGAGAGAAAATGAGAAAATGGGGGAATTGGATGGGAGCAACAATTGATTCCCGGGTCAGCCTCTGATGTTTATACATTTGAATAGATTTCGGTAGTCCACATGGAGCAAAGCTTATTTGGATCAATTTTCGATTTAAAATCTGAATCATGACACCCCTAATAATGCAGCTGCCTATCCATGATGCATGTGACATTATAATGCATGTATGTCAGTGGGGGAATGGAGCTAGTCTTACCTCCCAGCTCACAACAACACAGCTGGGGGATTTGCATGTGGTGGTGGCAGCCTTGCACTGCTCAGGGGCCCCGGGGCCGGTTGAAACCTCACAACGCTCTGAAAGAGGTCCAAACTATTCGCACAAAAGAACAAAAACAACTGAATACAACAACAACAAATAATCATATTAAACTTTTAAAATCTGATTTAGTGAGGGAGGGTTGAAAGCATGTAGCAGGAAAAACACAAATCAATCTTTTCTCTTGTTATTGTTAGATCAGCTTTCTTCTTCTCACCCCAGCCTTGTTGGCTGCCTTGAGCCGGAAGCTGTAGGTTTTGCCAGGCATTAAGCCTCCCACAGAGCAGTCCAGCTCTGGACCCTGGTAAACCTCCCTGCTCTCCTCAGACTGTGGCCCACTCACTTCTACACTGTAGCAGGACACTGGGCTGCCTCCGTCTACCTGAGGGGGACCTGAACAAAAGCATAGCCATTGTTTATAAATCAATATACTTTTAAAAATGGGTTTCCAAAAAAGAACAATACAGTATATACACAAAGACAAATCTGCAAACAGCGAAAATAATACAAAGCTCACTGCTTTGAGGTAGCTTTTCTAGACAAATAAATGCATCAACAGAAGCTAGAAAACATCCCACACAGATTTGAGTTGGAGAGGAATGACTCACCCCAGCGCAGTTGCACCTCCCTGGCTTTGGGCTTGCCCACCAGCCGAGGGGACTGGCAGGGCCCTGGGGGCACTGCGGGAGTCTGGACCTGCAGGGTCTCTGACAACTTGCAAGGGAAGACAACACACCAATTAAGACCCAGAGAAAATTGAAAATTGACAATCTCATCTCCTCTCTCTCTCCAACACAACACGAACACAGTGGATACAAATTGGCCAGCTTATCAGACGGATTCAGGATACAACTGCGCAAAAAGGAGACAACTAGGAATGCATCGTTCAAGGTTACACCATCACACAGAGAAATATGCTGTATTGCTTTCAAAGCTGTGAAGAAAGTTAGACAGAGATTGTGTGGCAAGCGGAAAAAGAAAAAAAAATAGGCCTCTCAACTTCTGTGACAAAAGGCACACATGTGAGTGTTATGTCACATTGTGCTGCACCAAAAAGGCAGGAACGCGCCACCATGAGTCATGTTTCTTTACAAGCCCCATCATGAATACATGCATGCACTAACAGCTGATGGAGAAATTAATGAAGAGTGTCTGTGAACTGAACTAATTAAGAAAAACATCCTCCGACACACGCAGCGAGGGTTAACCGATTAGCATGCTTTTGTTTCGTTCTTACACACCAGGAAGCATAGTCTAATTTCCAAACATAGGGCACTGGATGAATGACAATTTCCTATCAAAACTCACCATAAATAGAGTGCATATCTAGAACTATTCATATAAAATGTATCAGATCAACCATTGGGATGTGGTGAGATTCATGGCTGCTTCCCCCTTGCAATTACAGGGTATGTAACAGTCGAGAAATGTATCAATAATATCAGAGCCAATAGAAAAACAGTGCACAATAATCCGGCTTTATACTTGTTACATCGTTGTGGACTACAGCAGCCAATACAGTGAGAGTGTATGTTTACATATTGTATGAGTATATGGATTGATCCTTTTTTGTAATTTTAGGTTAGACAAAAGACGTATAAGTAATTAAATCTGCGTGACAGATTCTAATTTTGATCGTTATCTTGGCCCTATTAGTACGTGCATCGATTTAAAAAAGCAGGGGCAATTTTACAAAGTCTTTCTACCTGTGATAAAACAACATTGTAACGGATTAGCAAACTCTTCGAATTCCTGTGGCAAAACACAAGGCTGTGTGCGCTGCAGTGTGTGCACATGTGCTGATGCTGAATGACTCACCGGGCTCTGCCCCCCCTCACTCATGCAGTAAACTCGCATCTGGTAGGAGCAGCCAGGCTTCAAGCCTTCACACACGTGCTCCATAGCTGGCCCCGAGTACACCAGCTCCCAAGACAAGCCTAAACACAAACACATTGCAAATGCATTGACATTGTTTAAATAAGCTTGTGTTTCTGATGTCTGACACACCATTTTCACTTAAAATACTTTAATTTACAACTTACCGCTTAAGCCCTCAGACAGCTCCACAACATACTTTGTGACTTCTGCTCCACCATTATCTTTCGGGGGCTCTAAATTGCAAAACAAACAAAGACAGAAATAATTATAAAACTGCACTAACTAAGTTCTTCAACTAGGCAATGTCAGGAAACTCACTAATCCTTTGTCTGGAAATCTACTTGAGAATGGATTTATTCCCTTAAGATGTGTGCTGAGGCAAATCAACAAACTATCAAATTTTGGGGGGAAATAGAGGAATTTGCTGCCTCTTTTTACTCCTCAACTCCAACCTGCCGCCCTTTGCTGTATGTTATTCCCCCTCTCTCTCCCCTTTTACTTCTTCAGCTGTCCTGTCATTAAAGGCCTAAAATATTCAAAAATAATCTTTAAAAGAAAAAAAAGAAATGCCAAGACTCATTTAAAGTATTAGAACCAAGACATGTAAGTGTAGATAAAGCATGACTTTCCGACACTGTGGTCTTTTTCACCCCTTTAATTTCTTCAAAAACTCATTTTGGTGGAAACACAAGAGACATCTGACAATGTCTTCAGAGCTGCAGACATTTTTCATTTTTAAAACTGGAAGCAGAGACCAAGTACAGCAGTGAGTGATGTGTTTGTCCACTGAGGTGTAGGAAAGATTCATGCTGATGTCTACATGAAGGAGCAAACTGTCAGTCATCTACTGTACGGACTACTGAGAATGTCATCTGTCTCCAGCAGATTCATATATGGTCAGGCAACGCTCAATAAGAAAAGTGGAATTGTAAACTGGCCGTACCAGGCTGTTAACTTCATTTTAAGCAGACGGCAAAGAACTAGTGGCGAAGAAGGCCGACTGTGGCGCCGCCTCACGTCTCCTCTCTCGCCTTTTTTAGAAGGAACATTCAAATGTCATTTTAGACCGTTTTGATAGCCCTACTGTATGTGTATTCGGTTGATCACATGTGATGCCAAAGCTGAATAGCTAATCAGATGGATCACACTCAACAACGCTAATTATGCCGATTCAACCTGTTGAATCTGATAAAAAAAAAGTCCACATAGGTTGACGGGTAGCAACGGAGTGTGACACAATGCAAAAACTAGGGCGACGGACGCTCACCGACATTTACCTTGGTGTGGCAGCACCATCAGACTGAGGAGTTAGGATGAGGTTAAGGGCATTTGGAAGAACATGCTCACCCCATGCCATCTTGAAGCTGTTGGGCAGGACTCTTCCTCTGATGACTGGCCTGCAGGGACTGCTGGGTCTGTCAGGGTTCGTGATGAACTCGACCACCTGGCTGGGGTTACTCTTCCCCTCAGAGTTGTATGCTGCCACCTGGAGGAAGTGCATGCATTCAGGCAGTGAAGAGTCAAATTACTCCTCAGTTATAATATTGGCAACTGTTTGCATAGATGGTCAATGAGGACAAGTGTATTATGATCATTATGCTTCCTGATGAGGAGCCCCGACTGCGAAAATGTGTATACACACACCCTGCCTGCAACTAAAATGGCCATAAACAAATAACCTAAAATTAATAAGATTCAGCTCCTTAAAATCTGCAAATACACTTCAACAAAACTATGAAGACACCACAAGCATTGCAATCAAAAAAATGAGGCAATAAGCTTTAGTGCAATTTGCATTTCAGTTCTGCATATCTGCAATAATATGGAGCTCTCTGTGAGCCTGCTGAGTACGGCTCATCCACATTCTGTACCGAGACAAACCTCACAACACCCAGCTGCCCCTCACACCGTGCAGCTAGATAATTGGAAATGAGGGAGGAAGGGAGTGTTGAGAGTGACTAATGAACATTTCTATCATTTGGGCATATGGTGGTTGATTGGGTGATACGATACTTTTCTGTCAGTACCATGTTTAGGAATGCTGTGCTGCTTTCTCTGCTTTTTACAACAACAGAGAACTATGACACAGAGGCTACACAAACGCAATACAAAACAGAATATTACAATTATGTTTAATACATTTTTATTTGTAATATGTAATAATTATATTGCAGGTCCAGCCTTACTATGAACAGATGTCAAGTTTAAGAAACAAATTGGATCATTTAATAAGGCAGACCTGCTTGGTTCTTTCAGGGAATGGTTGTAAAGATTTATAAAGAATTTGTTTAGGGCGTTTCCTCTCTAACAGGGACGTTTTGGGACCGACTGGCGGGATTGCTGATGGGATTTTTTTTGAGAAACTCAGATGCTTCACACACATCTTCAACCCAGCAGCACAGAAGATCTATACAATCACCACAGTTCCAAGGTGGGCAGCAGAGATTAGTGTCACAGATTCACTATCTGACCACAATCTCCCCTACAGTTCCTGAGTTATGGTCCTGAACAACGGCCAACACAAAAACATAAGACCTCTGGCCACGGCTGCCACCCACGCAGGGGCATAAACATGTTCAAGAAAATGAACCAATATATTAATTCAAACTATCTCCAACAAATGGAGGTGGGTAGGGGGATTTTGGACTATTTTAATAATCACCCTGCTTATCCAAATTCACATATAGAATATAGATAAAACGCAGGCCTACAATTTATTGGTGATTATTAATCTTTTAATCAACAGGAACCTTTCTCATCCACTCATCCAATTTATTGTCAGGAGCACCACGCCTCCTTCTTGCAATGGTCTCTGTAATAGGAAAAGGAGGGTCATCTCTGATTCATGCCATTTAGTAAATTGTCAAACCGGCAGGAGTGCAAGAATGTCAGAATGAGAGATGGGGAAATGAGACGGAAGCTGAAAGACAAAGAAAGAAATAGAGTGAACTGGAGAGAAAGACAATTGTCAGTTCATAAACTAGGACAGATCACTGCCGGCCAAAAAGCCACCGTGGCTCAAACGCTTTGCCTGACTAGCTTCTCACTGGGGCCCTGCATGTGATACAGTGGTGTATGCACAGTGCCCACTGCCCTGCTGGCAGAATCCTGCAACTGGATGAGTCATAGGGCCAATGGCTCAGCATCCGCCCTGCCTGAAGCCTGTCCCCTACACACATACACACTCTAAATGAAACCTGTGGATCACCAGCTTTGACTGCAAACATCGCAGGGCTCCCTTACCCTAAACTTGTACTTGGTGCTCCTGTGGAGACTCCTGACGGTGCAGGAGAGCTCTTCACCATCGTAGCTTGGCTGGAAGCCATATCCCTGGGACAAAGACAAATGACAAAGGGAGACATAAAACGACCAGGTGAGCAAAGACTCACAATACAACCATTGTAGCACAACACTGTACGTTTAATATTTTACAGAAAACCTTTAGTTGCAGACATTGCTGTGTCATCTGTGCGTTTTGAGTATCAGATGACCAGATTGCTCTATTTAAAAAGAGACTGAGAGACATACCGAGCCTTCCTCCTCCATCTCCAAAACATAGTAGATGTCATCTTCCTTTGGAGAGCTAGTGGGCCTCTGCCACTTCATACACAGCCAGGTCACCCCCGCCATCTCTAGCTCTGGGGGGAAGGGTGGTAATGGCACACTGCATGAGGTGAACAGGTCCACCACTTCACTGAACTCGCTGGGGAGGAGAGAGAGAGAGAGAGAGAGAGAAGAGAGAGAGAGAGAGAGAGAGAGAGAGAGAGAGAGAGAGAGGAGGAGAAAGAGACAGGAGAGACAGAGTGAGAGACACATGCACACACAGATTGGGACAGTGAATGGAAGAAGCGGTGACATAAAAAATGGACAACATATAATCTTGCGTGCCTACCTTACACCCAAGTCATTTTTAGCTGCGAGGCGGAAGGAGTATCTTGAAGCTGGTGAAAGCTTGGTCACTCTGTACTGCTTCTGAGGTCCATAGTAGCACTGTTCATAAATCCCAGTGCCCTTCCCCTTCAGAGACAACATCTTAGTTTAAATAAATCTCAGTGACACAAAAAACATAAGAGTGTGGTGCAGTGTTCAACATTTCCTTCACGATAAAGAAAAACTCACCTCATCCCACTGAAGAATGTAGTTTTGGATTTTGGAACCGTTGTCACATGGAGGCTGTAGATGAATCATGCGTAGTTTGTTATCATAGGTCCATCAGAAAAATATATAAAATACACATACTAATAAGACACACACCAAAGCTCAGTTATTTATCTGACTTTGAATGTATGTAGACAGAGTGAAACCAATAGCATTACAACACTAAAACTAACATTTGTAGATGGCCTATGCCCGACCGCCCTTCATTCAAAATCAAAAACCATTTCCTATTTCACTATTACTAATTACAGACACTATTACACTATTACCACTAATTACAGAAGAAGCAATCTTCAGCTCTACAAATAAGGTGCATCCAGGTGAGCACACTCTTCTATGGTTTAATTAATTCAGTGAGGTTAGCTGAGCATGCATGGTTGTTCTTGAAAGTGCCTCGCTAAACTCTCACACATTTACACTCACACGTGGGAGGTGATCTGTGTAACCACGACCATTTACTGCTAGCAATTGAGCAACTTTAATGAAGCCACAGACGGTAAAGTACCATACGGATCTCAGCAATGGCTTTTGAGAAAGGGGAGATTGCTTCTGAATCACTTTTTTCCTCTGTTACCCTGTTAGAAATCCCCAAACTGGGGATTTTAACAGGGCGATTGCTTTATAATTAACCACTACCACGTACCATATGGCTAGATAAGAGCACAAGTGTGTGGAAAATGAAACGCATTTTAGTTTAACACCTCGGTATTATTACTGTACACAACAGAGTCCATTTGTAGTGATGGGCAGGAGGGGAACAAAGCTCTCTTTACATTTGTGAAAATGTCTCAGACGAAGATTAAGAATGTGTTCTGCTCTCTTCTGCCGATAGACTCTCCACAGCTTGGTTTCTACTAAAGATATTTGACTTATTTTTTGTAACATGGTTGTCTACATGTTTGATTTATCTGTGTTCTTGCTTTCGGTCTCGTAGATGTGGTTGCTAGTTGTCCTGCACCCTTAAAAGTGTGGTTTAAAATCCCTACTCTGTGACAGCATCTAAAGACTGGAATATGTTGCCAAGAGACACAAGAAAAGCAGATACTTATTGTTCTGTTACTGATCAGCAGAAGAAATGGCTTAACTGATCATCCGACATGTGACTGCCTGCCTGCAGATCTGTCTTTTTGGCTTGCTGTCTGACGTGTTGTGTTTCTTACTTGTTGTTGTGCATTGTGCCTGTTTGAGAGTTGGCCTGTGTTTATTGCTTTTACGTGCCGACTGTATTACTGTATTTTCCGGACCATAAGTCACATTATTTTTCATAGTTTGGCTGGTCCTGCAACTTATAGTCGGGTGTGATATATCAGATATAATTGGTGAACTTGCTTACCGGTAACTTGCTTGTTGGACTCGCTGGCTTGTTATGCTAACTTAGCCTATTCAGCCTCCCAGGTGTTCTTTATGCTATTATGTAGCTGAATAACTGTTAATGTGTTATCTTAACATACCAGACACCTATTCAGCCTGTTGTTCTGTGTGCTATTGTGTAGTTGAATATCTTGCCTTTCCAGATTAAATGTCTGGTCTTGGTCTTGGATTTGTGAAATAAATTTCTAAATAAATGTGAGGTATTTTTTTTCCTCTTCATGATGCATTTTTTGACTGACTTATAGTCTGGAAAATATTCATTTTATTGTATTTTTTTTTGGGTTGCCATTTCCCAACTGGCCAGGGATACCAGATGAACATTAGTCTGCTGAGCTAACTCTGGCTCATTAACAGTTTCTTTGCTGTTGATTAATGAGCACTGTCCCTGTTAAATGAACAACTAAATGAAACTCCATCACTCATCCACATCACTCATCCATCAACTCTTTTTTTTTTTTTTTTTTCTTCTTTACCTTCCACTGGAGTACAAGTGTGTTCTTGGTCCCACTGGCCTTCCTGGGAGCATTGGGAGGATCCGGCTCACAGCTTGCAGTGGTGAAGCTCACAGCCTCTGACGGGCTTCCCTGTAAACAGTTACACAAGGCCTGGACCCTGAGGAAAGAAGATCAAAGTGTTACAACATGTCGGTCTGTAACTTAACAATGTAGCTCAAACAAAAGCAGGCAGAGGGGTGTGCTAACCTGACATGATAGTCTGTTGCTGGTCGAAGGTCTTCTAAAGTAGCACTTAGTTCTTCCCCGCTGCATCAACAAAGAAAACCACAACGTTCTTTAGTGTCGTTTTTTTAATGAAGGTCTTTGTAAAAAATCTCTGACAAGTTCTGGGGTTGATCCTTGTAGCATCTCGCAGCAGTGCTCACCAGTACATGCTCTTGTACTTCCCGTCTTTGCCGCTAAATGAGATGGAGACCTCGTAGCTGAGGGGCTCCGGGGGGCTGCAGTCGTCCTCCACGCTGCCGTTCTCACTCTCGGGCCTGGTGGGCGGATCCCAGCTCACTACTGCTCCTCTGGCCTGGATGTCTGACACCTGTCATGTGAAAATGTCATGGTTCACAATCAAGTCCACATAAAAGCATCAAATCTCAACATGGAACAAAAGCTTTTATTCCTCTTACCACGGCACGTTCCACATCTAAAAAAAATAAATGAAAAAACTGTTTACAACCCTAAACCCTACCCTAAGTCCAAAGAGCGTCATATCTGGTAGTCCTGTACCAAGTTTTCAAGTAGATTTCTTATTCCTAAATTTCCGAAACTAACACAAAACTCAGAAGGCTTTGAAGAGGAAAAGAGCCCGGGATCAGAATGTTTAAGCTGAATGCCACTTTGGGAAAGGGTTTTCAGAACTTGGCAGGGATGTGTTGTGCAACCTTAAGATTTTTTATCCTTTTTTGAGGAGGCTTAGAATAGCCTTAGCTACACTGCAGGGGGGATTCGTATGTGGAAGAAGTCAATCAGGTCAAGTCTGTGCCTCCTCCTCCCCTCTGCCCTGGGGGCTAACCTTACTCCTTCACTTCTCACAGTTTGGTTTTCAGTCCTTTAACAAAAACAGTGTGGCAGCAAAGACGGAAAGAATCCATTTTCCATTGAAGCCAAACCTTCCCCGTTTTAGACATCCTGCTATAACCATATCCTTCATCTTTCCAGTGGACTTGTTTTGCTACTTTTACAAGGAGTTTAGACCTTAGTGACAGTGTCTGACAAAGCCCATCTTATATAAGGTCAAGGAATTCTATTTCGGGTTCTGTTGCCTCCCATCCAGCTGTGGTTCAAACTGCTATTCTCCTCTTTATTTATTCACATTGATGCTGGGAGACCAGCACTACTAAATCAGGGGTTTTCACAGGTTCTTTCACAGAATATAACAAACAGGACTTTTGCATACATGTATATTTCTATCTGAATATTTGCCCAAGTCTAATATGTGATCTAAATTGTTGTCTACAAGCCACCAAGCATAATACCATGAAGACGGGAGAGCTTGGTATATTTTAGATAAAAATCCTTACTTCTTTTGAGGAAAAGCTGTTTGGTGGCACATTTGGGTAAATAAATCAACACATGGATGCTAGTCAGCAGGTCTGACTCCATTAGCAAGATGTAACAAAGAATTCATCAGGGATGTTAATAGAATGTTTAATGACGCACCACATTTGCATCATTACGGGTTTTCATCAACACACGCGCTAATAGAGTCACATAAAATCATGCAAATTGTATGGAGGAAAACAATCAAATAAGATAGCAGAAGTGAATACTAACCACTGGTGTACTGATGGTACTCAATAGTGCTAGCAGGGCCTGAGCTTCCTTATCCAGTTCTGAGGAGATAGATACAGATAAAACACACCATTATCATCATTATGAAATAAACACAAAGATAACTCAGGAATGGCATAAATAATAATAGTCAGTCTAAATATGCAATACTGACCTATTCTCTGCCTGCAAATGTTTCTGCTGGACTTCAGGGGCTACAGTAATTATAGATGCCGAGATAAATCGGCTGATATTCAGTATAATATGTATTCAGAGAACGGCAATAATGCTTTCTAGTTGCCGATTTTGCATTTTGTTTGTAGATTGTTGCATTGAAGTTAGCTTCAACAGCTGATCTAGTCAGTCACACTATGGCAAACGCAAATAAAATGGCGGAGCTGGAAGACCCGGGCCGTTCACCACAGCAACAGAGACAGACAGCTGTGTACAAGACGAGGACGGTGTTTCGGCGTTGCTCCACGCTTCTAGTGAATGGAAATGCAGCCAACATGCTAACGCTCATTCAACTGCATCCCCCAGATGTGCCAACAGGGACAAGGAAAAAAAACAAAGTAAAGCCCAAATATGTATCCAAGCTAGTTTTAAAACAGCCTTTAGACACAAAGGCAAAACGTGATAAAAGCAAATTGCATTTGAACACAACAAATGTAACAAGGCACTTAAAGATAGGGATGCACCAATCACACACAGGCCTGGGCTGTGTGTCGATACCTTTGTTCCATTCCTTCCTTCCACCATGTGGATGAGACTAAACGCGCCAGACTTTCCTAACTAAAGATCACTTTCCTTCCTAAGACTAAATAACAGATGTAATGTATTGAATGTGCATGGTGCTTTTGGATGGGCTTGATTAAATTGGTAGTATTGTACATTGCAGTACTACCACCACCCCTCCAAACATTTACTTTGCAGACATCGCAAACAGACAAACTAGTTGGCGTGGCAACCTTAGCTGTCCTTTTAGAACTACTGTAGGCTTCTTGCATTGCTTCTTGGGAGTTCTTTGTACTGCTCTGTCGATTGAATGGACTAAGACATTGTTTGACAGAATAAGGACACAACCAGATTTACTTTTTTCTTTATTCATACTGTAGAGGAGCCCAGCATGTATATAGAATGTAAAGTTGTAGTCACAGAATTTGGTACGGGGGTTCCACGGTTCACCTGTACCTGTGTTTTTTTCCTCCCCCTCTCCATCAGATTTGATCGTTTTAAAATCTTTTTAGCCAAACATGACAAGATTACCAGGTGACTACCACAGCAGGCAGCGTTTCTCCTAAGATGTTTTCCAGGGGGGGGGTGGTGACTCTCCCCCAAAACGTTGAGCATGCGTAACATACACTGACCAATGGCGGAGTTTATGTGCATGTAAGTGTGAATGTATGCTTTAATTGGCTAGACCAGCTGAGCACACAGAGTGTAGGATTGGGTGAGTCATAGGCAAGATGGAGAGCTTTTGCTTTGGGATTATTGTTGAGCCGGCACAGCGCTGTGAAACGTCCATCTACTGTCAGCTGTTGTCAGAGGACGGAGGTGAAGGAAACAAGAAAACTAAAAAAGCAACTCTCAAAATAAAACTGCCAATACGCTCATTCACAGTCATTAAGTTGTTTCCTGTATATCGATAGTTAGATTTAAAAGAAGTAATGACATGTATGATGCATTTCTGTGTACATGGGCCGCACACACCTCGCGTGAAAATGATCAACAAAATCCCATTTTTACTCCTGTAGAGCAGATCTCCACGGAGCCTACGCACCACTACGATGCTCTTGTGCCTGGTGTCGCCAGTTTCATAGATTACTGTGTAAGTGTAGAGTTGGATGGTCCGCTCCATTTTGCATACAATGTAGCCCCCCGTTTACTTAAAATGAATTGAATTTGTAAGGTGAGGAATGAGAAGCAAATTGCCAGTTATGTGTGAAAACTGCTTTGCCTCGCGCATTTGTTTTTTTGTGTGTGGAATGCATAATTATGTAATTTTGTCATTCTTTCTGGGTCAGGGGGAGTTGTTTTGCCCTCCCCAAACAATGTTAGGGGAAACGCTGGTAGTTAAACACAAGATGGCGACCCTGTGTCAAAATTCAATACAGTCTAAAATCAACTTCACAGTCTCTATAGCCTAGATTACGCTATCACCTAGTGGAAACCCCAATACAGTACAAAGTAGTCAAACTGACCGATACGTAATACAGCTATACCAGCTGCTTTAACAAAACAACAACAAAAATCATCGTATCTGCAGTTAATTGGCCAATATGGCTCATTGATGGTGGGCAGTAGGTGTCGGGGCAAGAAAAAGAAAAAAAAGTGATCGGGGCATCTATAGCATTTCTGAACATCATGTCTGTGTGCTATCCATCCATCCATCCATCCATCCATCCATCCATCCATCCATCCTATCTGATGAAATAACTACCTTTTGCATGCTGTACCAACACTGAGAATATTTCAATGCATCTACAATAATAAAAAAAATAACAATCACCTAACAAATGGGAAATGTCCTGTTTTCTTTTAACTTCAAATCTGTGAAATGTCTTTATAAATTCGGCACTGCAGATCAACATTTGAAATCTGCAGGTAAACTGAGGGGTTTTATTGTGGAAATAGCAATGGTTAGAATTGACGGTGGCCTTAGGAGACCAGAGACTAATGCATTGCAGCTAAAATACATAATTCAATCATGTGAGGGTTGCTGCCACAGTCACAGTAATTTTCAAGTTCACAAATTTGGTTTGCTAATTAGGTACATTTGTATGCCCATCTCTAATAAAATGCAAAACTCCCCCCTTATTTAGGAATAATGAAAAGTCAAAGATACATAGCAGATAACCACATGATTTGACCATCCCACTACATTTCAGTGGTAGCTTGCTCATATTTCAGTGTTCCTACATTTCATCAACCTTCTTTAGGTCATAAGGTGAAATTATTTTTCTATACACTTTCAAAATTGACAGTAATTCCTTAATTATGCACTGGTGTTGCCAAGTAGCAGTGTTAAACTCCATGATTAATGAGCAGTCAGAGTTCATGTAATCATGAATAACGGTGGCCGTGCTGCTGATCCCTCACTGCCACCAGCTGCAGCCGATAATGAGGCACTATTCTCAGCTCCTGAACACAACACAGTCCTAACATCCAGAAACAGGCTGTGAATGCTGTCTATCGGCCCACCGGTGAAGTATTGGGCCACCTGTGAACCCTCGACACACCGCTACCCTCTATGCTCCTTACCTCCTGACTCTCCATTTCTCCCCCTGCCTGTCTGCCTGTCAGGCCCGGCCACTGCATGGCTGAGCTGCCCCTGCTCCGCCTCCAGCGCATTCCCTCCGACGCCGTTGTGGATGTCCACTGTCGCGGGGCTGCTGCAAGTTTTCTGTGGCGAAGGGGGAGGGCTGTCCTTCACCTGCCCGCCTCCTCCGCCTCCCTGACGGTCCTTTAGTTTCTTCTGCAGACGCTCGTACGTTTTGCTAGTTCTGTCGTCTCTGTGAACAAACGGCGGGCGTCCGTGTTGGGAGTGAGAATCTGCAGAGATTAAAGGAACAAAAAGGCAACACTTACGAGTTTCTACGGACAGGATTAGAAAAAAAAAATACCTTTCTGGCAGCCAGAGAAGCAGGTCGAAACAGGGTGGTACTGAGGTAAACCTGCTAAGACTGAGAAACTGAAAGACTAACAGTTTGACTCAGACCTTGACTGAACAACTTTGCAAATGAAGGGCTGGGGACAAATACATAACATCTTAATATGACGATGCAGTCCAGTCACTCACCCTGCTCTGAGTAGATATGAGCCGGATGGTACTGGGAGATGTACTGAGAGCTCATGTCACCCACACCCCCTGCCATGCCCGTGTACAGGTGGGGTGGCGGGGGCATCATGGCAGGGTGTGGGATGAAGGCAGGCAGGTGGGCATGGGGCGGAGGTGGAGGGTGGTGGAGAGGGGAGTGACCCCCTGGGTGGAACTCTGGTTGCTGAGGTAAAACCAGAACCCGCCGCACTCCGTTCTCTTCTATGATCTGAGAGGAAACACACAAGAGCACAGGAAGCAGATATCATAGCTGCTCCAAGTCTCTCGGCCAGATGCCAATTTAGAAACATTGGATTGGTAGCGGTATAGAATAAATACCTGTGAAACGTATCCAGGAGGCACATAGATTGGAGGCACTGAACCATTTGGAGACATCATGGGAACCTGAGCAGGACCTGTGAAAAAGGAAGGAGCGAGATCAAACACTTTCCCTCAGGGCAAACAGCGGCTTCATCCGTGGTAAATGTGATGAGAGCATTAGATTAGAGCATAGGGTTAAAATGTTTGCCCTAGTCTGAGCTCTAGCATCAACAGCTAACAAGTTGTTCTTTTTAGTTTAAAGTTTAGTTTTAGGAAACCTTGATGAGGCTCAACATAGCAGTTACCTATATTATATTATATATAGAAAAAATGTATATATAGTAATGTTACTGTAACTTTTTCAAAGCTACAGCAAATTTTTTTTAAGAGCCGCTAGAAGCACAAACCAGAACTGTAGTCAATTTCTAACATCAAAACACAACAATAGTTGAAGAATTGATCCAAAAATTGCCTAAAATCCTAAAATTTGCAACAGGATTTTAAACTTGGAGCTTGAATGAGGCTTTGTTGGCTTGTTCCCTAATGATTTTCTACACCACCTTCTGAAAGTATGTGTGACTTTGTAATAAAAAAAAAGGATTTCAGTACAGTTGCTCATCTTTTGTATTGTACATCCAAGCATTGAAAATGCTCCGGCTGCCTTAAACCTTCTAGGCAGATAATAAATTGACTTTTTTTCCCGTAACCATGGACGACCATAGTGACTCCTCCCATCATGCCACCTATGGCATGTGACACATTGCAGACTTTCACAAGAGCCAACCTCAAGCATTCTGTCGGGGGACCATCCCTACAGTTGGTTCACTCTTCTAAACCAGCTCTTTCAACTTATATCTTTTTTTAAAACAGAGTAATAAAAGGCAGGGAAATCTATTTTTTTAATTATACATTGGCAAACGCAAAAAAAGACCACTTTGTAAAAGTGCTGAGAAACAACAAAGTTAGCTCAGCTAAGAGAAGTGATGGCTCAGCACAAAGACTGGGAGAGAGGAAGGGAGAGAAAGAAAGAAAGAGAGAGAGACAAAAAGAGAGAGAGAGAGAGAGAGAGAGAGAGAGAGAGAGGAGAGAGGAGAGAGAGAGAGAGAGGGGAGAGAGAGAGAGAGAGAGGGAAGAGGGAGAGAGAGGAGGAGGAGAAGAGAGAGAGACCGACCTCTGTGCTAAGATGGCCCATTCACACATTTCTCTTCTTACACACTTAAGACATAAAAACCGGGGCCCCTATGCCAGATGTCATGCTGGAGTGCAAAAAAGGTCCACGACACACACTGACCTCCCAGCACCTCCTGCCTGAGGAAGAGTCTCCCTTTCCTTTTGCCATAGCGGGCGTAAACAGGAGAGAAAGCACTTTGAAATGAGCAGCCACAAATGAGCACACGACAACAGAGGCTGGCTTTGTGTACTGATACACTCAAACCTCCCATGTCTAGCATCGAGCACCACCTGCCCAGGTGCTGGGGTCCAGGCTCCACCGCTCAGGGGAGAGGAACAATAAGACAGTGTTGATACTTGGCCAGTTGACGAGTCTGTCAGGTAAACCTAGTTAAAGCTTAGAGTCTAATATAACAGCCATGCAATACCCCCTACCTTTATGAATGTTACTGAGTTCAGCTGTTGTTGTTGAAGCCGTTTTAAAAAAGCTGTTGAATTAACTTAATGGTTGAAGGTTTGTGTTTGTGGTGCTGCTGTTGGACCGGTTTGTGTTATACTGCGAGGTATTTATAATATTTATACCCAGCGTGGACTAAATATGAGAAACACCTCTCAGTCTTACAGCGATCCGTTAAGGAGCACCGTAAACTACAACCTCCAAATGATCGTACAGTTTATTGCAGGGCTGTTGCATTAGTTTTAGTACTAATGTTTTTTAATTTTCTTTTATTAGTTCAACAACAGCTCAGTACAGAGACAGGCTATGTTTACAAGGCAATATATAATATAGTTGGTTTTGTACTTAAAGTAGTGATGCGCTACACTTATTGTGTTCATATCACTGGACCACAGTTCCTCAGTTTAGGCTCGACACCCATATCCCAGCCATAGAGACTAAGGGCCTCATTCACCGAACGTTCTTAAGAACAAATGTGTTCTTGAACCCCACTTACGCAGTTTTCACAAAGATTCTGGCATTCACCAATGTTTTCTTCTTTGGGATTTGTTCTTAGGTAACAACAGATACACACACTCAAGAGCACTATTACACACAATTTAGAGCTGACACAAAACAAGTTTTAGTCCATTGTAATTAAAAATGTGTTTGTTTAAACTAATACATACTGCTCATATTTAAAGCACTTTGAGTTGCCATTGTGTATGAACTGTGCCTATTTAAATAAACTTGTCTTGTCAATTCGCATCAATTATGTTAATGGTGAACCCTGCCATCCAATAATAAGTGATTGATCACGCTATTTATACGCCAAGGGAATCTAGCACTAATCCAATCGCACACACACAGACACACAGACACACACACACACACACACACACACACACAATAAGTCAATTAATCGCACGGTAAAACAAAAATGAGCTCGATCATTTTTCTGGCCGCTGTAATTTCCATTTGCATGCTGGATTGTTTTCCTTCTCTCTCTCTACCAAAGACACTGGATGACCTCCTTGGGGTAACGAGGAGTGAGCCCTCTTGTCAGTTGCATGGTCTTTGTATGGGGAGGCGGGACTCCAGGCGGAGAGAGAGAGGAGAAATGCAAGGCACCGTCAAAAAAATAAAAATAAAGTACTCGAGCGAAACCGCGGTGTTACTCTGCGTCCTGTTTCCTGCCTTTCATTCCCAAGCGCACAGCTGACAACCTGCCGGTAGAGGCGGTGGAGACGGGCTCGGACATTAACGCCACGGCCTGCTGTGGACCTGTCAGTCTCGCAAGCGTTCAGGAAGGTGGCTGCATGTGTCCAACGCACAGAACATTAACAGGTACAAGCCTACAGCTGTCGGCGTGTCAGAGGCTCGCGGACGGTGAACTGAGACTCCGCTACCTGTCGGCCAACGCTTAATGATCGCTTACTTCATTTCATTGTGCTTTCTTTTGGAAGGCTGGCTGCCAAAAATCGCCACCTACTAGCTAATGAATTAGCCTGAGGTAAACGCTAGCTATTAGTAAACAGAAGGGATGGCTGGATGGTGTGTGTGTGTGTGTGTGTGTGTGTGGGTGTGTGTGTGTGTGTGTGTGTGTGTGTGTGTGTGTGTGTGTGTGTGTGTGTGTGTGTGTGGTGTGTGTGTGTGTGTGTGTGTGTGCGCCCCTGAGAAGCTCCGACCTGTAGAGGAGCAGAAGGAAGTAGCTGCACCTTTGCCAAAATGAAGGCTGAAAACAGAACTATTTTGGTATCAACATTTCTTCGGCATATGTCAGATATTCAAAAATGTCTTCCAGTTCCCGTGTTAAATGTTCTCTAGAAATAATAGTTTATTGATCTCTGAACAGGTGTACCTTCATTGTTATGCCATTATCGTTTATCGCAATAATTTCTGGAACAATTTATCCACACACACACACACACACCACCACACACCACACACACACACACACACACACACACACACCACACACACACACACACACACACACACACACACACACACACGACCTTTGAAGCCCGTCTGAGGCAGCGGACTGATACGTAGGGAAGTGACTCACTTTCTAAGAACACAAGGTGTGCGAGGACTAATTCTCAATTCAGGGAGCTCAGCCTGAATGAATGCAGTCACACAGGCTCGGCCCTCATTGATTTCAGATTACAATATGATTTGAGTGGGAGTTCAAAGTGTTCACTGTTAACTACACTCACTTTTAAGACTAATAACTGATGTGGTGCTCATGCCAAGTGCTGCTGTGCACCTGTGTGATGATGACTGATTAGTGCAACTCCAGTTAGTGCTGCCAATGCTGACTAACAGAAATCTGATGAATCACACTAGCGTTTAATATGAAAGAATGAAAGATCTTGTGTACCAAATAGAGAACGAAGGGATAAGAGGAAAGCATAGGGTGAGGGAGGTAGGATGAGGGAGCCACACAACTCTACCAGAGAGAGAAAATAGAAAAAAAGAGGAGATGTAGGGTGGAGAGTGGGGGGGGAAAAAACACCGACTCTTTTACATCAGACTGACGCATGAGTGCTGATAGAGATCAGATAGAAAAGGCCACATCCCCCTCCCCTCCCCGAGTCGACTGGAGCATTGGTTGTGCTGACGTGGCCGTGGAGTGCCAGCCTTCCAGGGGAAGCAGTCACGGGAAAAACATCAGTCCTCCTCCACAAAACGGCAGGCCGACACTGAGCCAAGAATAGCCACAAACAAGCTGCCCGTTCTGGCAGTGTAAACAGAGGCTAGACAACACTTTGGGAACGCCATCATCTCCCGTCAACATCACATAAGCCGTCTCCACCTCCACGCCTCCTGGGGCAGGCCAACAGAATCAACTGGTGCAGTGGGTCTGAGTCAAGACTGGAGGTTAACGCGGAGAGAAGGGGGATAATTGTTCAGGTTGGGTGAAAAAGCCAAGGGAGAGACTTCAAAGGCCAGACACTTCCACACGTATACATACACAAGATGCACAAGGGTGGTAAGGCCACTCCGAGCACCCACCTGCTTCCTGTTGTCTGAAAATGGATCGAGAACTCACTCTAAATCAAGTGGGACTTTGCGCAGGTCTTCTAAAGCAACCGAGCAAACTTGGCAGACGTGGCTCTGAAATAATGGCAACAATCCAAGCAAACTGTCAGGTTTAATCTGATGTGCAAAGAAACCCTCAATTAGATACAAACCATAAAAAAAGAAGAGAAGACAAGTTTAATAGAGGCGGGGTGGCTTAAGAAAAGGGAGTACAAATGAAGCAAGGCACACAGACGGAAAGGACAGGAGTAAGAGAGTGGTTTCATACGGCAGCTCTCAATAAGCTCTCAACGGCAACATGATGAACTGTGATCCCATAAAGATGGGGCGGGCTCGATTATTAATAAGAGCTAACAAATAGTGTCCATCCACAAACAGGAGGAGAATACGCATTGGCAAGGGATGGCAATTAATTACAGCCAAGCTAGGATAGAGACTAATGGCGTTTTTCCACTACACGGTACCTCCCCGACTCCCCACTACTCTACTTTTCTTGGTTTTCCATTATGATAAAAAGTCCCTGGTTCCTGCTAACAGGAACTTTATTTAGTACCACCTACATTGAGGCTCCAAGCGAGCCGAGGCGATACCAAAAGGTGACGTGAAAACCTGCAGACTGCTGATTGGTCGGAGAGAATCATAACTAATCACTGTGTCCTCATTGCTAGCGACCGACGGGGTTGTCCTGAACAAACCTACCATTTTTAAGCCTCCAGCTTCTTTCGAAACTAAATTTTGTATTCTGGCTACATGCCGAGAAACAAAAACAACACACCTTTAACAGTCTCTGTGTGTGTGTGTGTGTGTGTGTGTGTGTGTGTGTGTGTGTGTGTGTGTGTGTGTGTGTGTGTGTGTGTGTGGCGTTACATCACGGCAGTTTTCTGCGGCGTCACTATGACGACCAGCCACTAAATCTGCAACGCAAAAAGAACTGTCAATTAAACAAAAAAGCACTAATGGCAAGTTAAAATCCTAACCTTCATTCTTAAAAGGGCCTTAAGTGATGACACTGTGGTGAATGCTTCTTGGCATGGCACATTTTTCTTGCAGGCAGGAAAGATCTTCCATCAACTAAGAGGGTAGTAATTTGCAATAAGCGTGACATTCTATTAGCAGATTACAAAGCCACGGATGTGTGCACCCATCCTTGGACCAGGCGATTTCTCCACGACTTTCCCTTTAGCATCCAACCCCCACCAATCCAGACATAATGAGGGGAGCAACTGGAAATTGAGGAAAAGGGCATTCTGCGTGCTAACCGGAACACAGGTTTTTAAGGTTAACTTTGTCAGAATTCCTGATTACAACCACACCGGCATGAATGATGTTTATCGGTAACCTTTCTGCTTGTGCTTATTACAGCACATCGCTCTGCTGCTCTCAGCTAGACAAACCCAGATCGAGAGAAGGGCTAGAACCACAGGGGCCGGATTGGTTTAAATAATGAATGATTTGGCTCCATTCAGGAAGTGAAGATTCCACTCTAAAACCACTGTCTCCTCCTGTAACCAAAAGCTAAGCTCACAAACACAGTGATGTTTATAATTTAACAAATCCAAAAATAGAAGAGTGGACTTGGAATCGCCTTGTTCCTCCGGCCATCTCACCGTCAACTAGATTTAGAAGAAAAACAAACACCCCCTCCCTCTCATCATCTCCTGTCATCCTCTTTACCTTTTCACCCTCGCCCTTCGTATCAACGCAGCAGTGGGAGAATGAGTCACAAGCTCAGTCATTCATAGAGCTATACACTGCAGACGCTGTGAATGAACCTCACACACACACACACACACAAACACACACGCACGCAATTGGAGTGTTTAAAACAATGTGAGACTGTGTCTGATGTTGGTAGTCCAATTTTAGGAACCAATTGCGAGGCATTTTATTTGGGAGATGGCATAATTTTTATGATTTATAGTCTTTATTGATCCCCTATGGGGAAATTACAATTTACACTCTGTTGTTATTACACACAGGCCTGAAATACACACATATGCTCAGGTCCTCTACATGCACTAATGGAGAGATGTCAGAGTGGGGGGGCTGCGACGGCTGAACAGGCACCCTGAGCGGTTGAGGGGGGTTCGGTGCCTTGCTCAATAATGAGGTGATGAACAGGCATCTCTCCAGCTACCAGTCTATACTCCATACTTTGGTTCGCACAGGGAGTTGCTGTGTATTTATATATTTGTATATCATTTCTGATATTTTGTCTAGTGAATCTAGCAATTTACTGCTGATATTTACCAACTTTAATCTGACAATTTAGTAAGAAATCCAAATTTTTGCTCTTGTGGCAAGATAATGAAAATAATTACATTTTTATTTAGCCTAAATAATGTTTTATATATTTTTATGTCTAAAATGTATGGCTCTTGAAAAGATGACTAGATACAGTTTGAGGCACATGCAGATCGTATTATCTATCCTTAAGACAATGTGACAATACTTCCTGGTACAGAAGGCCTCAAGTAGAGGGTGGTTTTGCATCTTAAAAGTATGTTTAATCTTTGACTTTAGTAAGAATTAAGACTCCTTCAATTCCATTGATTTCAAAACCCTATCATTTAGATGTTTCCAGTTGCGTTACAATGCTAATACGGCACTGAAGGTACCAGTATAGTCCCATTAAAACTGCTTGTCGGATGGGCCAATAGGTCCGAAACACCTTTTCATTGTATTATATGGTGGGATGGGTTGTGTCCAGAATATTTCTGCAACTTTCCAAAAAACTACAACCTGACCCACACCCACTTGACGTCGGGACTGGCCAGCTGTCTGGAGGTGAGAATGTAGTCTGGATTTTATTCAGTTGGTAAATGACAGTCTGAAAATGTGTGTTAAACCCATTTTAAACAATACCGCATCACCCGCCTCTCTACGATAGCTGGGATTTCATCCCACCTCTTCTGCCTCTGGACATGGCTGGACAGCTCGTCATACAATCAACTTCTTTCCAGTCATAATTAGGCCCTTGCAGTAGCTATTCAATTTAATGATTCCACTTGGACTGTTTTCACTCAATCCTCCAAAATCTAAATGGGACTTGAACAGACACATGATGGACAATGTCTACTGTAGCAGTAGAGCAGTTTTCAAAAAGTAAGTTTGAGTAGAACCGACTATACTAGTGCATTGACAGAATGGAGACCCCATTCTGCACAGTGTCAGATGATCAGCAGCGCACATCCTGGCTGCTCAGTCTCAGGCACAAGGGACATGACAGCCTCAAGTCCCTCAGATAGACAGTAGACTGGCACCATCAGGAATGAGTCGAGGTGTTTCCCAGCTATGGCATCAGAGATAAGAGTCAAGTAGGCAGATGGGCTGACTGACCGACCCAACCGGTCTCTGAATGTGGAGAAAGCAGAAGACACTGGCAAAACGGCCCCAAACTGAGCCAGCTGTACACATACAAACGTGCAGAGTAGATTAAAGGTTAAGTTCCGGTTTTGCCGGTGCGGTCCGGTGTACGAGCTTAAGCCGGTTTGATTTTATGACATTATAACTAGGGCTGGGTATTGTTTGGATTTTTATCATTCTGAGGCCAAACGGGTACTTTAAAAACCATTCTTGAAAAACTGAAAAATGACATCAAAGAAAGGCTCGATCATAGAGTTTTTTCTTAATTTCAATTTAACAATATATTAACTTTTTAAAGTATTTAAATATATAATAAGTTAACCTAAGTCACCTAACACAGAACTACAATCATTTAACAATCGTTACACTATTAACAAGTAACAACAAGAAAAATGTTGAGTTGGTATGCTAACTAAACCAGCTTCAAACTTTAGCAGTTCTTTTGCAGAAAAATGACCATATTTGCCTTTTGTGGCCAGATATGAAAACTCTCAGAGGGTCTCGACGGGGCCTGTACACACAGGTAGGAGTTTGAAAGGGCAGACAATATGGAGAGGCTGTCCCGCTCCCCCCACCACCAGGCTACAGGGTCTTACCCTGAACGATAGACTAGCAAAGCAAGTGTAACATGTTTACTAGCGATCACGTGCAGTGAATAGTTCATATGCTTTTACGTCTGTTTTGGTGAGCCCAGAGGGGAAATATGGCATTTTATAAGCAGCCTACATTTACACTGCTAGCCAACGGTAGACTACAGAGATAGTCTGATATGTTTACTAGTGCCCGACCGATAAAGGACTTTTAAGGCAGGTATGATACAAACATTTGGTTATTTAAAAATCCAATACATATTTAAAAACAAAGGCCAGAAACGCGTAATAAAACATAAACAGATTTCCCTAACATTAGTCATTTGTAGTTATTTATGAGTTCTCACTAAAATTTAATAATTTGTTTTATTGTCACAACAGAACAGAGGAACATCAAAATATATTAATGTTCTGATATAATGTATAAAATACACACGTAAGATATGAAACTTAAAGGAACCGGTTTTTGGTACCGGAATCCGATGCCAATATGGCAATATGGTATCTACCTAGTTGTAGGATTCTGTATACTGGCCCAGTGCAGTGGGGGGGCTAGGATTGGGCTCTCGTGGACTGCTGTTCCCAAGTACGTAAAGTACGCCTACGTTGTTTCACGGCCACGTGCACGTGCAGACGTAGCTGGAGCGGTTATCAAAACCAAACAGAGAGAACACACACAGAGGGACTGTGACTTAATTATCTGTTCAGGATGCCATTACTCTGAAATCTTCTTTATATAGCAAATATTTGATTGCTGCTATATGTGTACATATTCTAAATATTGAGTGAGAACACACGCACACACACTTTTGTGGGAGACAGCACATTTCTATCAAGCTCAATAAGACCAGTGGAACTAGACGGTGCTTTCAGCCATCAACCAGGGACTGAATCATCCAAAGTGATGTGAATCACCGGCAGGCTAAGTCAGATAAAGAAGTGGATCTTATCAACCCAATGGTCCTAATGCTGACTTGCCTCATCAGTCACCAACTTATCAGGTGATTTATCTCTTTGTACCGGTGCTACAGCCTTCAGATCTACAGTGGCAGGCGCTGAGAAAGGGCGGCCGATGGAGCGCCGAGGGGTCATTAGGGCATGTCCACTCACATACAGAACTCCCCTTATGGCAAGGATGACAGCTAGCAGGAAGATACTAAAGGGCCACTCTAATTAGCCTCCATTATAAAAGGCAAAACAGGGATAATGCCTCCCATGCATTTTACAAGATTGTCTGTTCATATTGAGCAGGCTGTCATGCGCTAACACGTAGCAATTACACACATCCAGCTGCTAAAAATACATAATTGAATTCACAAATTGGTGTGGGATGGAGTGAATCCTGAAAAATACATGTAAAGCAGATCATCCTGGCTTTCCAACTGCGTCACGCTGTCCCTGTTAGTACATACTAGGGTAAAAGGTGGGACAGAAAGAAAACAGAAGCTTAAGTGAACAAGAATGATCTGATGTTGGCACACACAACACACACACACAACACACACACACACACACACACACACACACACACACACACACACACACACACACACACACCACACACCACACACACCACACACACACACACACACACACACACACACACACACACACACACACACACACACACACACACACACACACAACACACACACACACACACACGGTGAGTCATCCCTCTGTTCACGTCACAGAGAGGAGTGCACCCTGTGACAGTCCGGTTAGTAGCAGTCACACTGATCTATGTGGCACTTCTCTCCCTTGTTTCTCCTCTGATGGAGAGACTTTGTATGATCACTCCCTTATTAGGAAGGTTTACTCAGCTCATG
Source organism: Etheostoma spectabile (assembly GCF_008692095.1). Taxonomy (NCBI): domain Eukaryota; kingdom Metazoa; phylum Chordata; class Actinopteri; order Perciformes; family Percidae; genus Etheostoma; species Etheostoma spectabile. Next base: position 15,869,896 of record NC_045735.1, on the reverse strand, counting down.
ATGGGGGCCCAGCGTGGGCGCTCAGTCAGACAAAGTAAGGAGAAGAGCCCCTGTATGATGGTTTTCTGCCTAGACAGGATCACTTTATAATACTGCTTTTGCTTTTTGTCATCTAAACCTGGATGCCTGATGCCTATTGTCTCATTATTCACGTACGCCACAAGGCATAGCCAAAGGCTTCAGGCAAGCAACACCAGCGTCTTTCAACAGTAAGATACTATGCACCAGTCTATATAAGGGTCTTTCAATTTCTGCTAAAATGTCGAGTGCATGCCTGCTGAGGTCACAAACAGTAGCAATCATTATTCACTAACAAACCTTTATTATGCTGCCATCCTTTATCTGTCTTTATTAAATCAAATTGAACATTTAACAGAAAAAAACGAGTGACAGTGAGCTCCCAGACATGTCAATATGTGGAGGGACATCCGTGGAGCGTAACAAACAAAGCAAATCATTTCCAGATCTATGTTTTCCCGGACAACTGCATTTTATCATAATTGTTTCCAATTTATGGCCCAACAGCTCTATACCTCCTACTACTCCAGCTGTCTTCCGTTCACAATGTCAACGGTTTAGGAGCCAGATTTCATTGTTTCTCTCACAAAGCCGGCGCAATCAACAATAATTAAGGAAAAGAAAAAGGCTGCCATCAGGACAAATAAGACTGTAACACATCTCACTCAAACACCGCCTTTTTCTGCCCCAACTCCTCTACATACACAATCATACCATATGCTTGTTTCCCATTATTATAGTATATCAGTGCACAGTTGATTTCATCATCTGTCAAATGAAACAAGAAGAGCAGCAAGTTAAATGACATTCAGGAAGCAAAGCCAATAAAGGGAGGGGGGGGGGGGGGAATAGTTTGTTTTGGGCCACGAGAGTATGACAGTCTGGGCAAAAAATAAAATGAAGGGGTGACATATTCTGTACACGAGGAAGTGCTGTAATGGAAACCAATAAAAAAAAAAAGTGTATATGCTTCTTCTACATGCATTGCCTATTATTTATCATGTTGGGATGTTTTATTTATCTCCTTTTTTCTTGCATATTAGGCAAGTGTGAAGTGAATCCATGTGATAAAGCTTCATCAGCTCAGTGTATTTATGTCTAAATATCTAATTTTATTTAAACATATTGATGAGATTACATAACATGTTTTTTCAAGCTGTACTATTCTCTATATTGGCTGGAAGCATAAGACGCTGTTATGTTATTGAGCAGCCTGAGAGCTGCGGGACATTGAGGGTCATCCTGTTGTCATTCCTGCTAAAAAGATACGTCAATGCATCCTGGCCAACCCCTCCCCTCTTTACTGCACACACTGAAAAAGATGAATCCAGGTGAAAATGGCTGCTGGAAGAAGAAAAAGAGGTTAAGCAAAAATCAAGCTCTATTAATTAGATTAAACTCACACGAATTATAATCTTACACTTGTTAAGATTAGATAGGAACAAATGTAACCACCAACATAAAATGTGCTCTTCGCTGCGAGAACCTTTAGCAATCTCATGATTAGATCAAGAGATTTAGAGATGTCTCTTTATCAGTCATAATTATCAACAGGGACAGGCACAGAACTTCTAAGATATTAAGACATTTCAGATGAGAAAAATATGACTTCTTCATGTACATTTTATGAAAAGGTCCCATGGCATAAAAATTTCACTTTGAGTTTTTTTTAACATTAACATACTTTCCCCCAGTTTGCCTTTGAGATAATTAAAGCTCAGATGGGCCGACCTGGAATCTTGCCTCTTATGAGGTCATAAGGGGAATTGTCACCTCCCCTTTCTCTGCTTTGCCCGCCCAGAGAATTTGACCCACCCATGAGAGAGACGTCATGGCTTTCAAACAAGCAAAGTGGCAGTTGGTCAAGGCCACACCCCCAGCCTTCACCTTGCCCCCCCCCCCTGCACAATTAATCACAATTGTATCGAAATCATTGCAATATCCAATTTTTCCAAAATTTGTCAATGGCAAAATATGTGTCAAACCATTCTGAAATAAGTATTGTGGTGTTGCAGAGACGTTCCGGGGTACAAATCATATCCTACAGACTTAATATTTTTTGGGGGGTTGGTACAGCTCCTCGCAAAAATTACACTATAAATTATTGTAATTTCATTTAATGTTAATCATTTTCAATGAAAATATTGATACAAAAATGATCATTCCCTCCAATATCGTGAAAACATTGCAGTCAAAATAATCGCAATTAGATATTTTCCTCATATTGTGCAGCCCTACCGTGCAATGCTGTATATTTACATATATTCACGTTAAAACCTTTAATTAGAACAATCTTATTAAAATTGAGACACTAGATTGTCCAGTCCTAGTCTTATTTTCCATATCTGCTGTATTAACTCATTTAGACAAGTCTCTTAGCTTTCCATAGATGCCAGGGTAAAAGCAGAGTACTAAGCATTTTGAATGAGCCATACATTTCCTGGAGCTTTTTGGCGGCCCTGTGAAGAGTGTAGCCAAGAACTCATTTGTCTTGCGGTCACAATGCCCTGAAACTCACACTCAGTATGTTGTGTGCTCTCATTGGAGCACTCTGTGCTGGAGCAGCAGGGATTTGTCCATAGAATAAACTGGACCTCTTGCGTAGTCTGGCTATCACCAGAGGTCTGGGGAGTCTGCTCTGTATGTTCTCTGCACAAGAGGCGTGATTAACGGGCATATTTCAAATGACTCTGTACGCAGTCGGATAGTCCTTCAACCAATCAGACCAACGATCCGGGGGACGTAGAAGAGACCCCGCCTATAACGGTTTGCTGCTCTTCGCGTTCGGTGGCCGCTATGTTGAATGTAAACAAGAAGCTGCTCGTGGTAAACCCACCAATAGAACGGCGGGAAGATAAGCCAGTTTGTGATTGGTCCCCGTAAATTTATAACGGAAGCAGGAGAGAAAAATGTACAGTTTTCCAGCCTGAGATGCAGGGGAAATCAAATCGCCGGCAGATCGGGCTGGGTTACCCTGTCTACCTCTTGCAGCATTTCACAGCAAAAGCTACTACGTTTACTGGTACCCTTGGAAGAATTAGCCTGTGCACATGTTGCATTTTTCATATTTAGGAGGTTATGCTAAAACTTGAATGAAACTTTGATCAAACAATTGTCTCTCTTGTGGCTGTTGAAATTGTGTATCTAAAATATATGTTAACGTAACTATAAAATAAAAAAAATAAAAACATGTGGTTAAACCATATGACCGGCCAAGACATTTTTAAAGTTTTGTGGAAAGGCTGCACTCTAAAAATCAAACAGATGTCAAATAAACCTGTTTTAGTTTTTCAAGGCTAGAAGGCTTGCACAAAGGGGTTATATCCAAATGTATCTACACTATGCACATTATAAAACAATATTTTGTAATCAACCTCTGATCTGACTTAATTATTAGCCACCATGCATTCCAATCCAGAATCCCATTAAAAGGATATAAATGTAATGAAAGAGCAGCTTTCTTACCTGTGATACACTGAAACTGACCATCCTCTCGTCGAATAGTGAAGGCCTCACCTGGGTTTACCTGCACCAGGATTACCTGTGGAGATAAAAAAAATAAAAATAAATATTTTATTTTATTTGACTACCCAAGGGAACTTGAACACATGTTCTACAGCGACAAGTTAATTCAAATACAGGTCAACACGTGTTGATTTTTATTTTTGTAAAAGCTGCTCTGGCATCCTAACTCAAGATCTTGTAAGATTTCTGTGATTGTATTTCTCTGGTGTTAATAAAAGCTGCATAATTTGTGTGAAAAGCACACAGTCTTTACCTCTGGAAAAATAAAAAATGCTTTAAAAACGTAACAGCTAATAATGGTTACAAAATCTGAAAACTTTAAAATCATGAAATTATGGTCTTTCACAACACAATATATTCACACAACATTTTGCAAATCACTTAGACAAAGTAGTTTAATTCAATTTTATTTATAGTATCAATTCATAATAAGAGTTATCGCGAGACCCTTTACAGCTAAAGTAGGTCTAAACCACTCTATAATTTACAAATAGAGTAGGTCTAGACCACACTAGACCACTCTATACTCTTTAAAAGAACCCAACAGTTCTAGTATTTCCCTCCAGAGCAAGCAACAGTGGTGAGAAAAAAAACCCTCACTTTTGGGAAGAAACCTGGGACAGACCCAGACTCTTGGTAGGTGGAGTCTGACGGGGCCTGTTGGGGTTAAAATGAAGAGTGGCAATAACAGTTACTTTGATAGTTACTTATGTGTTAATGCAATGCAAATACTTGTATAGAACGGCTGAACTCCATGCAGACTGTATTGTGACTAAATACCATTTTCTTCTACAAGGGATTAATATAAGACGGTTTCCCTGCTGTACTGTACATACATGTATAACAACATTACAACCACCTGTACATTTCAGAAGCATTCAACAGATGTTGTCCAACAGATGAAAATCTCTGAAGCAGGGTTTCTTCAAATGTGACACTGATAAAGACCATTACGAATGAAATTTAAACTGAAATGTAATTGGCCTGTTCTTATAGTGCCTTTCTAGTCTTAACAACTACTCAAAGCGCTATAACATAGTTCAGGACCCATTCGAACACTGTGGCCGAGGCTGCCGTACAAGGTGCCACAAGGCAAGACGACCGCTCTACCACTGAGCCACAGCCGCCCATTTAAGACCTTTCACAACTTAAAGGTACAAGGACATGCACGGTCATTAAATTACTTACTTAGTAAATTGTATTTGGACTAGCAAAAGAAAGAACTATATCACCAATAAAAATATAAACTATCACATTGTGCTGCAGAAGCAATAGAGGTAGCGTTACATTGATGTAGGAAAATGAAGAATAGAGACTTATTTAAAAAGGTCCATTGTGTAGGAATTTCTGCCATCTAGTGTTGAGGTCATATATCGCGATCAACACTCTCGTGCCACACAGTTCAAAGTAGATATTACAGCAACGGTAGCCTTCACGCTTCAAAAAGCCAAGATGTCATCCACGTCTTCATCCAGCTTTACCTCCGGCAATCAGGTACGTTGCTTTAATTATCATTAATTGCAAAATGTTATCTTAAGATTTGGTGAGTACTACAAACTATCTTTTTGACGTTAGCCATGTTTCTTTCTTCAAACCTGCCTGGCCAGGAAGACACGATGCCCATTAGCAGCACCTGGGAGTTTATCATGTGACCGTGAAAACGCGAAAGGCGGAGCAGTACGTCCTGTATGTCCCTTACTGGCTACCGTATTTTAAGATGGAGCATGAATATGGAGCGTCTACCCCAGTTCATGCAAATGTAAATGTGAAATTTTAAGCCGATAGGAATACTTGGAATTGATGGTGGTGGTAAATATTCATGAAAAGGACATGTGTACGGGAACACCGACTTTGATAATGAACAACTAACTAAATACCCTAACATTCAGATTTTGAAATTTGAGACTTTTCAAGACCCCGCGGAAACCCTGAGGAAGTGATTCAGATAGTTCAACCCACTTTTAACGTCTAAAAATATTGACTGTGTCAAAAGATTCATGGTTTGTAACTGGACTGTTTTACTTCTAGAGTAAAAAGGCATTACATGCATTTTTAAAGCTTTAACAATAAGCCTAACATGTTCTAAACTGTCATAATGGTCATAATGACTGTTGGAAATACCAGGTACACACTGCTACACTGAGTCATGCTGCTTCCTGTCATTACAACAGACAAGAAAAGGCTGTTGTATTTTTTCCCGTGGAGCAAACTTCTCAAACCATTAAGCCTTCTTTTGACAACAGCCAAATAAAACTCAAATTTCAAACAAACCTGAGGACAAACCATGGTTTTTCATTATTACCAAGATACCCTGAAACCTATCCCTCTATATCATCCCAAATGCATCGTTCTTAACTTATTCTTCTTAACTCCAAAAGAACACACATAATTAGCTTTTTGTTGCCCGGCGATTGTGTGGGCGCTAGTTACCTCACTCTTGCGGAAGTCGCCGTCATAGAATCTACACTCCGCTGGCAAAGGGCTCTGGCTACGGTTCTCGTCAAGCACAGAAATCATCAGCACCTCCATCTCTGACACTGCTCCCATTCATGTGCTCAGCAGGGAAAAGGAAAGAACCCTTTGACTGCCACACACAGGAGCTCATATGTACGTACACACCACACACACACACACACACACACAGGCCGCGTCAGCAGTAAGTGTAGCTGGTGGGAGGGGGATGCGGGGCAATGGAGGTCTAATTGAATCAAAGTCTAGGCACTTCCCATTCGGGCGTATGTGTGTGCGTTTGTTGTCCACCCCCTTCTGTGTGAAGCAAACAACCCTCCTAGGATGAAGACTCCCATTTCCAATTTAAGCTTAACATTGGAATCAATACTCAGACATTCATTGCATATTTATGAAATCAAACGGCAGGAAATGTAGCTCGCAAAAAGATCTGACTGCTACTTACTGTTGCCCGCATTGCTTTTTCTCATTCAGGCGCCGCTACTCACGCAGTCACAGAGAGAATAAATAAAATAAAAAGATGCTCCAGGGTCTACTAGACCCTCCACCACTTCAACCAGCCCTCATGAGAAATCACATGACCCGCGATGCTAACACATGTGGCTGGGCTGGTCCTTTTCACCTTCCACTTCCATCAACTCCTGCACAAAATCCAGGAAGAAAACCGGCGAGAGGCAAGGAGTGCAGCAGGAGCTATGTAGGCGGATGGGGTTTAGTCTCTTGCGCTGGATGCAGCCTTCACAGAAAGTGTGGCGTAAATCTCATGTTTGCTTAGTCGGGTTCAGCCTCATCTGCTCCATAGCGGCACTCTCTGCAGCAGGCGGCTTGTTCACTCTTGCCTCTGGCTCCAGTGCAGCCTCCCTACCGTCAGTATCCACAGCAACCCCTTCAACAAATAAGCCACAGCGATGTCCGCGCCAAGCCTTCAGAGAAGGGATTGAAACCTTATCAGCAGCGAACACTTTCTGGAAAAAGGAGACGCATGAACCCAAGAAAACAGGATCAAATATGAGAAGGATAATGCCTCAGTTTGCTATTCAGTTCCCTTTTTTGCCTCTGTCACCGACTGTGTGCCTTCATATGGTTACATGTAATAGCATTCCATCAGGGCGTGATCATAACACAGCCAAGCCGGCAAAGGTATAAGAGTTCCGTAGCGGGGGGAGTCCTTTGTTCTGCCTTTTTTCACAACAACAACAATGGCGTGAGGGAGCCGAGCAACCCACGCAGCTTCTGAGCCTGACATATATGACTACGCTACAGTCCCTCTCCCTCCCCCCGCTTCTCTCCCTCCCTGTCATACTCTCTCGGGCTCTCTCTCCCATTCACAGAGCGACATGCCATACACCCTCTCTTAATACTCCGATCGATGTGAGAGGAGATGAGGTGGTGGGAGTTCAATTTCAGAGCTCCAGTGATCAGTGACAATTGCACCCTCGAGTTCTCTACTGTCTTCAGAGATCACAAAGCAGCCCACTGACAACCAAAACAGAGACACGCATTGTACAGCGACACAATATACAGCTTGCAAGTATTTACTGCTTCTGTAACATCTGTCCGCATTCATTCTAAATGGATCTTTTCTTAAAGCGACAGTGCCTATCACTTGATGAGCGTGTGCCGAGTAAAAAGATAATCTGCGTCACTGATACTGCTGCACAAGGGGTACACCTATGGTACATCCTCCACAAAATGAAATCCTACGCTTCCCTTTACTCTGCTTTAATCAAAAAAAGCTGGATTTAAGGAATTAGATAAACATAGCTACTAGAAGCATTGATAAGGGTTTAATAGATGTATATAGTAAGATGAGTTTAGGGAGATTAAAAACTAATTTTGAAAGAAGAACAACCTTAAGAAAAAGAAACAAAACAGCACACACTGCAATAACAGGTTTAAACTGGCACTGATCAAATCAATGATGTTGTGGTCATTGTTCAACTACAATCAAGGAGTCATGGACCAAATCACAGTAAAACCAGGACAGCACCCCCTTTCCGGTTGATTTCATTGTTTTCTACACACAATACAATACTATATACACAATACAATCCATGCTGCAATAAACCAAAAATGCCATTTTTAGAGTACTGCTTATCTGTCGTATAATAATTATAGACAAATATTATTTTATTTGATAGTGACCAAAAACCACAGCAAAGCCTTGGTAAGTCAACTACTGAGACCATGTAGTGAACGGTCGACTGTTAATATCACAACAGGCTCAGCAACTCAATAAAATAAACCTTTCTTTGCTGAGCTCCCCCTACAGGTTTCTCCATAGAGCCCCCCCCCCTACAGGTTTCTCCATAGAGCCCCCCCCCTACAGGTTTCTCCATAGAGCCCCCCCCCCTACAGGTTTCTCCATAGAGCCCCCCCCCTAGTAGAGCTTGAATCGCGATATGAATGTGAACTGATTTTTTGCACACCCCTAGCCATTCCCCACATACTGTATATTTTACTGTAGAAATTGGGGCTGATGTCTACGGGCTGATGTTACAGAACGATTTTTATAAAGAGCCTGGAACAGGAATAAGGTCTTGGCCAAAATGGGGTTTGGATTTTTTCCCATTGAAAGTTACAACCGCATTATATTGTTTTGTATTGGGTGATGTAATTGGTGTTTTGTGGGTTTAGAATATAGAGGGGTTATTTTTTAGATATTTTTGTTAATATATGCTTGGAGTGATATTCTCTTGACTATTTCACTTTGGATTTCAAAAGGATTGCTTCATAATGTTAAATCAATTAAATTAAATCAGTTATCCCAGTTTTTGATTAACATTGTCTGCAACATTGTCTGTAACATATACACAGTACCGTGTACAGTACCAAAACACATTTGAATAACTGCAGGGGGATAAAGAAAACAGCCAGGTAAAAGATTAACACATTCTTTTTTAGATCAGTCTAGTTCCTCTTCTGATACCTCCACTTGCTTGAGGCAACTGTCAATCATAGTTACCCTTATCTATAGACAAACCGAGCTCTTACATCCTCCTGACGCTCCGCTCTAATAAACAGGAATGCTGTCAAATACATTCAAGCTCTGCCCAAGCTATGCCCCTGGTATAGAATGAATGTGTAGCTGCCATCACAACACCAACTGTATGATGACTTCATTAGGAAGTGGATAGACCCATAAACAGTGCTAGGATACTGCAAAGGTTACTTTTTACATAGATGACTAAGCACTGTAACGTGAAATGGTTTCCTGTTCACATTCACAACAGGGCTGATTTTTTTTAACAGAGCGTTGGATGGAAGAAACCATGCATTATGAGAAGAATAAAAAACTAAAAAAACTGCCATAAATTCACAGAACAGTATGTCCAAACAATACATCTTGTTCCCACCATTGCAAAGATGTGTGTCCCTGTGAAGATAGTGTGGATCAATTAGCACACACTGTCACACAGGTGGCCACTGGTGTGTTTTATTACCCAGGAGAATGGCCCGCTCTGTGCGTTCATGGCTGTTAGCTCTGACGTTTCTCAGCCGTCGGTGACTCAGAGTTGAGGTTTCTCACTATTTGTTCCTCTTAATTGTTTCCTGTGTGATGATGTGAACTAGCAGCTGGGTGGACAGGAAACAGGAGCCAAATGACACAGGGAAAATCCTGCCAGTGGCGGAACTAGCCAGAAACTAGCTGATGGCATACGTCAACATGAGCAATGATAATTGATGATCGTCCACCCTCCAGGATCCCCTGGTAACGCTGCACGATGGGGAAAGTAGGATAGAAACAACACCTCTTAGAAATACCTTTTTCTAAGAGGTGTTGATGCACGTCCTTATTAATATGGGTAGTACTGCTTAGCAATAGTAAGGCACAGGAGAGATATGTTTTTATCAAAGGAAACGTTATCAAAGCACATAGTCAACCTGTATGATCTGAAACCTGAGTCACACCACATTTCCCAACAGTTTTCTGTTTACCGTGTTAATTTGCTTTCATGTTTCCACTGAGTGTCTATATTTATTTCTATGAAATAATCAACTGTCACCAACCCCCACTAACTGATGATGACTTAGGGCCTGTGTCCTTTTAGTGTTTTTCTAGCGTTTTTTTCTAGGATAAGCTACAATAACGGGGTGTAGACTACACCGTTAAAACAAGCTGAAAACGCGTACAGTAATAAAAGCACAGCACTCACCAGCAACATTCAGTGACTGACTGAACTGCTCCCAAAAGTGGGCTTTTCTGTTGAAGAAGTGACAGTGAAGACACAGCTCTTTATTTAAGAGTTCACAGAATTTCAACTAAAGGCACCCAAAGTGACCACATACGCTCTGTCCTTTAAAATCGAGAAAAAAGAAACACTATATGGACCCAGGGCCTTTGCATTAAGTGACTATTAATGTAATGTAATGACTATAATGTAAAGTACATTATTATATTGATGTTACATGGTGATGTCCATTTTAGGAACATAAATTAGATACTAAGAACAAAATGACAAAGACATTTCTGACAACATAACCTCTGCCATTTTATTTCCAATAACTATTCAACCACCGCCATGAAAGTCTTTATAAGCACCTGTGTCAACATTAGTTTGGTACACCTGGACTTTGCCACGTCGCCACTTCCTCCCAAATCTGGCGAGACTTTATTCAACAAATTTTAAACAGGAGTTATTATAGAATCAATCAAGGAATGAAGCCACTGCCGTATTGATCAAGGTGCGTGGTTTGGATCATTGTCCTACTAAATGTCAAATCAGCACCCAAATAATGGATGCTAGTATGAAGAGGACCTTAACTCAGGACTGCCTGCATTTGGCTCTGGTCTTTGCTCTCTTTAACATCTCCAATAAAAAGCACCCGGACATCTGATGCTGCTACCACCGTGCATATCCCCATCCACAGTAGAGCTGGTGTTAGATAGATGATAGGATATTGTAGTCCTGATACAGAGATCTCCACTGCAGCTGAACTATTCATTTTTGTTAAATCAGAACCCATTATCTTTTGGCTTGTGGCCTCTGGAAATTTCACACAAATTTCTGCAGACTCCGGGCATGCTGTCATGTACCTTCTCCTCAGGAGTGCCTTCCATCTGGCTCCTCCACCACATAGCCCAGACTTGTGAAAGACTGTAATGTTCTTCAACAGAGATCTTTAATCATAGCTAAGGCACTTTAAACTCATGTCAAGTTGTCCTTCGGCTCAGAGTCAGCTTCCTGGCTAAGGTCCTTTGTTTGGTCAGTCGAGTCAAGGTAGTTTCACATTTTGAACATTTTTAATGTTGAAGCCTTATGTGCTCCTCCACATATGTATGTTTTAGCCTCTTCCGCAGATAGTTTTCTCCCCATATTGTCTGCCTCCATCCAGCCAGAGTGGTAGTAGTAAAATACTGCTTGATACATATGTCAATTTAGTGCAAAAAAGCAAATGTGAACACATTTCTTGCTCATGCCCCCCCCTCACCCACTTCTCCTCCATGCAGTTGCTTGTAGCCAAGGACTAAACGTAGAATTGAAGTCCCCACATTCTGCTCATTTTCAGATTTGTAATTGTATTTTGAGGTTGTACCAGAATAAATTTACATGGTTTCATATTCAAAAAACCTCATATTTTGGTTGTACTGCACATTGCTGCGGAACCTGTTTTCACCCTGTGTGTTTAGGTCTCTGTTTTAGCTCCAGAGTGAGACATCTCCCTTCTATCCTATCTTTGTTGGGAGCTGCACATGCTCAGTAGCTCGGTTAGATCCCATCAGTTAGATAACTCTTTCTCCAGCTTTGGTCAGTCCAAGACAGGATCAGCTGGGAGACTTCTTCTAGACCAGGGCCACTTGTGGAATACCTGCACAACAGGGACAGGAAGTAGTTCTCTTGGAGATTATGGTCAACTAGTGGCTGTTGGAGCAGTGTTTTCCATTGAGAACGAGCTAGCATGCTACGGTTAGCCACCTCATCTCTAGTGACGTAGAAAGCCGTGTAGATGTTTAACAGCTACCCAGGAGACTGAAGACAGAGGACATTCAGAAACCGGATCTCACTCAAAACCGCATGGATGTTTTTTTTCCAAGTTTGTATGCATGTGGAGGCAGAGACACAAAATAACACCCAAATCCCAGACAAAGTGATTTTTTCATAATATGGGCACTTTAAAAAACATGATAGACTCTTCAGAAGAGGTAACTATCTTCACTCGAGTTTCTGCGCACGAACGCCACCAGACTACACCGTTTTCTTAACAGTCCTACTGAGAAATAAAGAGAGAGTTGTGTGCAGCTGATAGTCTTAATTAACTCGGCATGAACTCATTTGGCAGTGGCTGGAATGTAACAGACGTTCATTATGATTTAAAAAAAGTTACGCACAGAAGCTTAAAATGCAACTATCAGCTGACAAAACATTCTGCTAATTATCAGTTTAATATTAGGACTGTGTACCTAATATGTAAGGGCCCATATTACCAATATTGAACAAATATTGACATTTGATGTATTGTAGCAGTTAGCCTAAAGCTTTCAGTGCATATCTTTACCAATGCAGTACTTGAATGGTTATTAACTAATATCAGTGCAGTGGTAATGCTGTTTGTTCAGATGATTCAGTGGCCGACCAAGAGACAGGCAGAGGGGGGGGGGGGTGTTTTTGTCACAACATCTCAAGCCCTCTGGCAACTTATAAGGGGCACATGTCCAAGGCTCTGTCTCCTGTGTCCTGCTATAGCATACAAGGCCAGCACTAAAGACGGCTGAGTCAAGATCGAGGTCTCACTATCCCACAGTAACATTAGCCCACGCATGGCACATAGCCACAAGCAGACCACACACTCATGGCAGTGTGCTCCCTGCTCAATGTGTGTAGTTACCATTTAATGCCAAGTATTCTCCAACACAACCAGAGCAAACTGTGTTTTGTTATTTGAAAACTCCAGCCAGGGTGAAGATTTTAAGAAACACTGTATGTTCTGTAGACAAGGGCAGAGTTTTTGGCTTGTAACGTTAAGTGTGTGCACCGTTATCGCCTTTGGCGTCACAAATAAAGCAACTTTTCTTGCAAAGGTGGATGTGGCCAACACACTGTACTTACCGAACTATAAGTCACACTTTTTCATAGTTTGGCTGGTCCCGCAACTTATAGTCAGGTGCGAATTGTATATGAAAATATATATAATTTAACATGTTTTTGAATGTTTATTAATTCTGAAAACAATACCGTCTGCTGCCACGAGAGGGCGCTCTAGACTTGTGACAACTATATGCTGCTCCTAAAGACAACTGGGAAAGATTGAACACAAACTATATGCCCCCAAAAAGAAAATCCTGTTCTGCAGGTCCCAAACTGCAAGTAGTAAAATATGCAGCCGAAAGCAGTAATAGAGCAGCAGAAAGAAAGTGTGTCAGAAACTTGTGAGGGACTGGCGACAAGGTTCCTCTTACTGCAATGAACAAAACAAAGGAAGGTAATTGCGGGCTGAAAGCAAGATGGCAGAGCTGGAGGAACGAGTCCACTGATGGGCTCTTTAACAACGTGCTGCCGCGAGAGGCTTGTCAACGGTGCAGTCACGTCTCCACACCCTGCTAGTTGTTCTGTGTGCTATTGTATAGTTTAATAACTGTTAATGTGTAACGTTGACCGGGCGGGTTGTTCTGGGTGCTAAAGGTCTGTTCTTGGATTTTGTGAAATAAATTTCTAAATAAATGCAACTCATAATCCAGTGCGATATATGTTTCTTTCCGCATTTTATGACTGACGTGACTTAAATTCTGGAAAACGTGGTAGTGCCAGTAACAGGTCGCAGGACTTTTTAAATTTGAACACATAAATATCCAGTTACTCTCTCATTATATAGAGGAACAGAGGCGGTTACTACTACAGAATCTAACACTGCCACGACAAAGGCACCGCCGCCAATGTCACCGCTTTTGGACGAGACGGTCGGACTTCTAATTGGTGGGTAGCCCCACCGCAACTTTTATATCGCCGCCTGAAGGCTTGGCATGCTCTTGAGAGTGTTTCAATTATGTTTTTTGTGTTTTCATGCAACAACAACTGCCAATGAATTTTGACTCTCAGCTTATGACATTTTTCTAAAAATGTGTTTATCACTTTCAGTCTGTCAGGTTACAAACACGCAGACATGAAAAAAACATTAACCAGAAGTATATAAAAACACAAGCACAAAGAACATGAAAACAGGTCTAATGAAAAAGGGGTAATGAACAAAATGGAAGAAAATATACATAGCCATCAGCACAGACAACAGCTAAGTACATAAGCCAGTAGCTGGGTTTAAACATTGACAGAAACAGACTGATTCATCCGTTACCAATTTAGCTACAAACCAAATGGCAAGAGCAGGAAAAAAACTTGGATGGGAGAGGGGATTAAATGGATGGAAGCAGTGAATCATACTGTAGCCAAAGTCATCTCTAAAAAAGAAATCATCTCAGGTAATGACCCCAAGACAACATCTTCCTCTCTGACTCAGAATAATTGGTCCAACAGAGCGTTAATACCAAGCCAAGACTAGGAGAAAGAACCCAAGAACAAAGAATGAGGTGTCCTCCCACTAAAGGTCAGAGACGGAGGGGTCAGCCATCACTGTGAATCCTCTTCACTGTCACCACTGTCCTGCCTCGCTCTGTCAGGCCTGAGAGGCCCCTCCAGTGGTTCCTGCTCTTCACTCTGCAGCTGTCAGGGTGTTTACACACCTCCTCGGACGGACAACACACACAGGCTACGTCTTATTCACAGCGGCGCTCAAACAACAGTCCTTGAAAAGCACTACGTGGAATAATGCAAAATGGATGATCTTTTTTTGGATCAGGCGTTTGGCACCATGAAATCAGCCACATCAAATTGCCTTATGTGCCATCATAAACTTTCACAAGGTACTGAAAACACAATAAAAAGGAAGTACCCTATTTAGTACATGGACTGTAAATATAATGGACAAAGCTGCCGGGTCTTAAAAGTGAAGCCAATGCAGAAGTTCCAGTAAAACCTTCATTCTATCTGCTATATATCTAGACATTACTTTATGATAATGCAGTCTTTAAAAGCAGGAAAAGACAACACTTGTGCCATATTACAATATCCAAAATCTAAGACAATATCTAGTCTCATTTCACAATATTGATGAATTGTCCAGCCCTAGTACACACAGCATATATTTTAACGTTACTTGCAGGAGTAGAATATGAAGCTAATCATGCTAGCATTATGCTGCACACTCACACCCAGCTCCTCATGGTCAAAGGTAATAACTGAAGTAATAAGCCATTTCATTTGCAAGGACAGAACCCATACAGCGTTGTTGAATGATGGCTACAGATGGAGGATAAAGACCCTGAAACCGCAGTTCATAAAATCTAGTTCTGGCAGCATGTCAGTGAAAAAAAACATACGTAATGGGTGTTGCCAAAAAGGTTAGGCCTTGTGCACCACTACCCATTATTTGCTGATGTAGAGGTAGGTATAATTTCTTTTGGCAATGGGCCCATAATACTTGAATACTTAATTTATTCTTTGCTGTTGATTTGACATTTTGTCATTGATGATATTGGTTCTTAGCTACAGTCATTCAAACCTCATAATTTATTTAATGCTGCATTTTAAATATCAAATCTCAGCTCAGTAGCAATGAATTGTCTTTGTATCTAATGATAGATCATGTATCTGGGTGTTGACACGTCAGAGAGGGATACACTAACACCTGTGCAACAACAAAGTAATCATGCTGTAAAAACCAGTAACTGCTCTGTGTTATCGGATACTTGTTATTCCTCCTCATAGTACATTTCAGTGATTGTGAACATGCAGTGTTTGAAATTGGTCTGAGCAGCAGGGTGGGAATGATGTAACCCAGGAAGGAACAGCAGCATTTTATTTCTCTATCGCTCATAAAATACTGTAAACACTGACAGGGAACAAGTACAGGTAATCTGGTAACCTTTGTGGGAGGTAGTAAGGTAACTGAATTCCATGAGTACAAAACCCTCACAGCCCAACACAACCAGCAAAATTTGATCTCTGCGTGAGCAAAGCCTGACTCAGGGCGAAGGGATTTTCCACTGTGGAAAATGACAAGATGGCTAGAAAAGGGCAGCACTAATATTAGTGAGTCTTATCTCGACAAACTGCACAAGACTGAGGAAATGACGGACAAGATATCACTGTGGGTTCCATGCTCTTCCCCAGGAAGTCACAGAAACTTAAGCAAATTGAACTGATGACCATCAAAATGACAGGGAAATCACCCAGGCTTGTCAGGACCACTCAATCTCCCTCTGATACTGACAGATGACTGGGATATCAGCCCATACCTACAGCAGCAAAGGCTTTCAAAACCGAGAGATGTGGTTGCTAACTAACAAGCACCTGTTGCGTATGAAATCAGTTTGGGCTGTTTCATAACTTATCTGAGTGGAAGCCATGTGTGCATACTTTATTTAACATCTGAAACAAGCCACCAAAAGCATCAGGTTTCACAAGAGGTGCACACGCCTTGCTGTTAATGTAAATCTATCAGAAAGCAGATGCAACAATTACAAAACTAAAATCAGATTGAGTTTGTAGCTACACATAGTGGAGCAAAATGATTATTCCACTACTGTAAATTAAGGCATGAATTTAAAATTAATAATACACAATTAACCAATTGACACAGGGGCCCAACTAATTTTTTGTTTGGGCTTTGCTTTCTGCAGGAGGGCCCTTTGCTGCTCTGCTCCTGTTTTGGCTTGAAATTTTTTTGGGGAAAATTTCGGCTTTTTTTTTGGAAGAAATTTATGAGCAGAGGCTTTTGGGGCCATTTCCCAAAAACAATGGCCCAAAAATTTTTTGAAAGACTTTGGGAGGCTTGCCAAATTTTTTTAAAAAATTTTTCTGCATAGCGTGGCTCCCAATTAGCTCAAGCCTTTTCCTCCCGTGAGGTAGTTTTAAAAGCAATTTAGCAGAAAGATCCCCTTCCTTTTCTCGAGAAGATACTAAAAACCCTTCAAAAGATTGATTTCTGGAAACCAAGGTTACCTTCTAAAAAAGTAAAAGGGGGAAGTTAAGGATTTTGGGGAAAAATAACCATTTTCCCGGGGGACCATAAAATGGACAGAAGTATGCAAAAACGGCAAATTTGAAACCAAAACAAGGACTAAAAAGAAAAAAAGGAGGGGGGGGAACTTGGTAATAAATAAACCCCAAGGGGGCCCGGTCCCCCCGGGAAAAAACTCGTTTGGGGGAAGCTAAGAGAAAATAATTTCCTGGGGAAATGGGGGGTGGGGAAATAACGGGGCCCGGGCACAGCGCCCTGGGGTTTGTGTTTTATGCCCGGCGGGCCCGGCATATCATTGGGGCAGAGCGCCTTTTCCCAAACCCGTCCCTGTAGGAAAAACCCGGTGGACGGGCTGAAAAAGGGGGGGAAAATAAGAAACCCAAAATGCCCCCCCCAAAACCGGTGTGCAATGGATAAAAATTTTTGGTTCCTTTTGCTGCAAGACCCCTGGACAGCATCGGGCCCGGGACGGTTTCCTCCCACACAGCGGGGAAAGGATGAGAGCAATTAAAAAATTTTTAAAAAGTAAAAACGGGGCCTAAAACCCCCTGATTGTGGGGGACTTGCTTTTAAAAAAGTTTTAAAAAAAAACAGAAAAACACCAAAATATTTAGTTTTTCCAAAGGGCCATGGTGCGATTGCCCCAAAAAAAATCCCAGATATCGTCCCAGCACACCCAATAAAGGGAACATTTTTTTGGATATAGGGCCCAAAATGGGGTTTGGAAAAGCAACAGTGGAATTTGTGAAACTGGATTTGGGGGAAATGGTTTGGGACACAGTCACCCCCCTAAGCCCCAAAAGGGGTTTTTATCAGGGTCCTATTCCGCCGTCAAAGGGGAAAGATGAGAGATTCACCCGATTTTTTGGGAAATAAAAAATGGCTTTCAACGGGGAATGTCCCGTCCCCCCTCTCTGAATTCATTGAAAATTTTAAAACATTTTCGGGGAGCCCCAGAAAATTTTTTTAAAAGCAGATAGTTTCCCCTTTAAAAAAGCCGGGAAATTAAAGCTTTTTAACCTTAACGGTTATTTTCTGGGGCTAAAACATCGGGCCCCCCTTCCCCAAGGTCACAAAAAAAAAGGGAAAGGAACAACGGGGGGCGGCAGTGATCCAGCAAACCCCCCCGCCTGTGAAAAATTTTGGCCCCATGGGGGGACCGGGAGAGCAGAGAAAACAAAACCTCCCCCCCCCTTTTCCCCCGGTTAAGCACCCAAAAAACCCTTTCCCCAACCCCGAACCTTCTGGGGTTTAAATCTTTTTGTCTCAAAGATGTCTCCCCACCCCCTTTCCCCTTATTTCCCCCTAATTTATGCCCCCCTTCCAAACCCCCAGGCTCCCCCGGGGGCCAAAATTTAAAAAACGCCAAGCACCCCTACCAGGATGTGGGGAAAAATTCCTTTCCCCCCCAGAGATAAGGACGTTGTGTGCAAAACGGGGCAACCCCTATCTGAATGTGCCGGGCCCTTTGGCGCGGGAAACCTAGTGTACTAATAAATTTTTTAAAGGGCCCAGAAGGCCCGGGGCCCTGTGGATTCAATTTTTCCTCAATTCTTTTGTGATAGGTAATGGGGAAAAAAGAATGGTAAAATAAGCCTTAACTGAAAATTAGCAAATTTTAGAAATCCATTCCTCGCAGTACAGCCGGTCCCAAAAAATGAAAAACAACTAAACTACCCTAAAAAAACGTCGGGTTTTTGGGCCCAGGAAAATCATTTTTAATCAAGGATTTTTTTAAACCTAACCCAAAAATCTAGATTTTTTTTTTTTAAACCCGGGAAACCGGTTTGGGACCATAAAACCGCGCTGTGTTTCATCGAGTCCCCCCCCCCTAATTTCTTTTATGGGGGAAAATTAGAGGGGAATAAGAAAGGGGGGGCCCCCCATTTTTTTTAATAAATCTTTCCACTGAAACGCAAAATGTTAGGGAAATTTTTTGGTTTTTTGGGAATATGTTGCTCTTAAATTTAAGATCCCCCTAAAAGCGAGTTTCAAAAATTTTCAGGGGGCCCAACCAAAATTTGGAACCTTCTTGAGACTCATGAACTGCTTTTCTATTACTGAAATTAATTTTGTTTGGGTAAAAATTGGGGTTTTTTTAACTTCCATTTTGGACAGCCCCCCGGGGAAGGGGGCCCAAAGACCCGGGTGTTGTGTTTTTGAAAAAACTAGGGAAATGGCCCTAAAGAAGGGTGACGGGCCCCCCCACAAAAAAGGGGCACATTTGGGAAATTAAATGTTTTCCAAAGGTCCCCCTTTTCCCAAAGGTTGTGGGGGGATTTAAAGGTTGCTCTCTCAGATCTTTCCCCGTGTTTTTTTTCCGGCCTATCTCTGGCCCAAAAGTGCCCAAAAAAAAGAAATCGGGAAAACGGTATACACGGGAAACCCCAGGACACATTTAAACAGCTTTTCCCCCCCCCAACCGGGCCCTCTCTGGGCAATCAGTCAGTGAGCTTGTAGATAATTTCAACTGGAAAAATACAAAAGGGTTTTGGGCCATTGCTCCCAAAAGGGGCAAATTTGTTGGGTTTAAAAAAAGATCTCCATGGGGAAATTAAAAGGTAAAGAACAGAAAAAAAGGGTGTAGGAAAGGGAAAGAAGGTGGGGGGAAAAAAAAACAAATCCCTGGTCCATTAAAAACCTCCTATAAAGAGAGACTTCCCCATTTTTTAATTTGGAAGAGGAATGAAAGGGAAAGGCCCCTTTTTCCGGATATTACTCTAGAAAACAATTTAATTTCCCGGTTCTTGTTTCTTTTGATGGGTTTAAAAAAAACCCCCCATCCCGGGTGCATCTAAAACTTTTACAAACCAAAGGCCTGCGGGGGGATTTTGCCCCCTTCTTAAAAGGGCCCAAAATTTTAAAAAAAGATTAGACAAAAGTCAGTGCCCCCAATAAAGGGATATGTTTTGTCACAGGGGTTCAAGCAAAAAATTTTCCCAATATGAAAAAATTTTTCCCCCGGAACAACAATAAAAAACCGGAGGCATATTCAACACCCGGGAAAACCCCGGACCTTTTGCCTTGTTTTCCCCAAGGGGATTTTTTTTCAAAAAGTTTCCAATTTTTTGACTTCTGTTTTCAAAGGATTGTGAAAAAACATCTTTTTCTTTCAGGTATCTTTCCCCAGGCCCTAAAAAACCTGCAGAATAAAGGGCCACTCTTAAAAAAGAAAAACCCTAGCCCAGTCCCCAAGAGAACATGGGCCCAAATTTTAATAAAAACCTTTCCCTTTTTTTAAGAAAAATTAATTAAAAAAAAGTGGGTTTTAAACAACTCAACCATTTTGTAAATAAGCAAACATTTTTGATACCTTTCAGTGGGTTTTCCCGACCAAACAAAAACACTAAAAAACGGCCCCCTTGTCAAAGTTTAAGACATCCCCCTTAACACAGATAATGGAAAAATTTCCCAATTTTAAGTATTATTTGGATCTCAGTGCCCCATTTGACAGGGGCGCCCACGAAAATACTACTGGACCGGGGGGGAAAACTGTTTTGGCCTTTCGGCCAGTACTAAAGGGTTTTAAACTCTCCTAAAAAATGGGGGGAATTACTTGTTTTATAGGTAATATGATTGAGCGTAAAAAATTTTTATGAGTGCGGAGTTCCGCAAGGCCCCTTTCTGGGGCCCCTTTTCTGTTTAACATCTACATGCTTCCACTGGCTCAGATATGGAGAAAAAAAACAAAAAAATTTTACCATTTTATGCGGAGCACACAAATTTTAATAACCCTTTACGCCAGGGGACATAGTCCTTTACAAAAACGTAAGTCCCCGAAAAAAATTTAAAGGGCTGGATGTGCCAAAACTTTCTAAAATTTTAAAGAAGGAAAAAAGGAGGGGGGTTTGTTTTGGAGCAAGAGAGGAACGTTTTAAAAGCCCGCGCTCATTCAAAAAACCCAATTTTTAAAAACAACGACAAACCCCGGAAATTTTTGGGGTTTAGAGGGAATCGGGCCCGAACTTTAAAAACCCACTTTAAGACAATTACAAATCAGCCTACTATCACCTTAAGAATATAAAAAGGTTTTTTAAAAGGACTTTGTGTCAAAGGATTTGGAAAAAATTTTTGTCCATGCCTTTTTCAGTAGATTTGACTCCCGGGGTTAACGGGGTTTTTTACGGGTTTCCCCCTAAAAAAAAATCGGGACGGGCCCCAGTTTGATTCAGAACGTGCTGCCGAGTCCTCACACCCACCCCAGTTTAAAAGTCTTTCCACGGGTTTCCTGTGCCCTCAAAAAATTTGGTTTTCAAATTTAACTTTGCTATTTTTAAAAATCACTTAAGGGGTTTGGGCCAAAAATATATTGCTGATTTGTTTTTTTAACATATGAACCCCCCCAAGACCTCTCAAAGGTCATCGGGGGACAGGCGGGTTTCGGCCCCAGGTCGAAAAAACAGGGGAAGCAGCTTTCAGTTTCTATGCCCCTCAATTGGAAAAAAACCCCCAAAAACCCTGAGATCCGCTGCTACCTCAGTTTTTTAAAAATCAAGGCTGAAGACCTTTTTTTGATGCTCCCTTTTTTTTAAATGACAAAATCTTTTCTTAAAAATTTCTTATGCGGGCACTGAAAAATGTTATTTTGTGTTTTATGTTTCTCTTTGTTTTTAACGTCTTTCATGTTGTTTTACGGTTTAATGTTGTGATTTTTAACTGTTTTTACTGGTTTTTATCTGTTTAACTGATTTTGTGTAAAGCACTTGAATCGCCTTGTTGCTGAAATGTGCTATAAAAAATAAAGCTGCCTTGCCTGCCTTGCCTTGCCTTGCCTACAGCCATATTAACCAACTCTTCATGCAAGGATTCAGACGTTTTTTTATTTAAAGCACGCACGGAAAATACCACATTAGTGTTTTCCTGCTGCGCTGGTCAAACCATGCACTATGCCACCGCCTCTGATGCTACTACTTAAGTAAGTGCTCTAGTGCTTTAAGTGCACCTGCTAAAATTTCTCCATTTCACTGATTAAGTGAAACACACAACAGTTCAACAACTGAAGACTTAAGGCCAACAACAGAAAAAATAAGCCAGAGGCACCACTTTAGACAAATCCTTTCAACTGTAATTACAAGGCAGATTGCTAAAAGTCAATTTGGGCTAAGACTGTGCAATTGGTCGAATTTAATCGCGATTACGATTTTTGCTCAGAACGATCACAAAAACAGAGTAATCAAGAAAAACGATTATTTTGCACATTACGTTTAGCAAGTAAATGCTTATTTCGTTATGTGATCTAAATGAAGAAGAAAAAAGGTTCAAACGGGAAAAGTATTTAGAGTACAGAGTACCTGCTGGGGGCCCTCCCCATTGACCATGGCTGAAGGGGGTGGTGAAGCCAGAATTGGGAGATCAGGGCTGAGAAGCTGGCCGGACTCCAGAGGTGGGGTGTGGTCTGCCATGTCTCCCTCATTCACACCACTGAAGAGGTACTCCTGCAACAAAGACACTGCCATCAATAGACATGCACACAGTATACCACAAAGATTTGTGGTGTCATCTTCTTGAGTCTTCCAGCCAGTCATTAGACCAGTGTTAAGAACTACATTTACCCAGAATGCCTCTCTCCCCTCTCTTAGTTTACAGTACCAGCACATCCCCTTTATTTGCACAATGATGGGATGTGACTGCTCTTAAAAGGAGAATTCTGGTCGATTCCAACATGTATCACTGTTGTCTGTAAATGTGGAGGTCTGTCAGTAGAGAGAGAAACTAACCAATCAGGTCTGTCAGTAGAGAGAAACTAACCAATCAGGTCTGTCAGTAGAGAGAAACTAACCAATCAGGTCTGTCAGTAGAGAGAGACTAACCAATCAGGTCTGTCAGTAGAGAGAAACTAACCAATCAGGTCTGTCAGTAGAGAGAGAAAACTAACCAATCAGGTCTGTCAGTAGAGAGAGAAACTAACCAATCAGGTCTGTCAGTAGAGAGAAACTAACCAATCAGGTCTGTCAGTAGAGAGAAACTAACCAATCAGGTCTGTCAGTAGAGAGAAACTAACCAATCAGGTCTGTCAGTAGAGAGAGAAACTAACCAATCAGGTCTGTCAGTAGAGAGAGAAACTAACCAATCAGGTCTGTCAGTAGAGAGAAACTAACCAATCAGGTCTGTCAGTAGAGAGAGACTAACCAAGCAGGTCTGTCAGTAGAGAGAGAAACTAACCAATGGGTGCTGCCTACACCGAGTTATCCTCCTGTTAGAGTTAGGACCCAACAGGCTTAGGAAGTTAGAGAGGTACGTCTACAAACTACAACACAAAAGAGATACAAACATATTTTCAAAAATAAGCATATGCTTATTTTGAAAAGTAAGGGCTGTAGTACAACTAGCAGGAGACAAGTTATAATTGAGGTCAGTTTGGAGGCAGTACCTACAACACAGAAGAGAGATACAACAAAAATATATGTATTAATTTAATGATTAAATAAGGTAGTGTGTCCAAACTTATCTCAATTATAACTTGTCTCCTGCTAGTTGTACTACAGCCCTTAATTAGAAAATATGTTGGTATCTCTTTTCTGGGTTGTAGTTTGTAGACGGTCCCTAAGCTCTCTAACTGCCTCTCAACACAGGAACTAAACAGCTGAATTAACACAACTTTCATGTCTTTCTGTCACATCTCCAGCATCAGATTCACTGTGTTCACTCAGAAGGAACCACTGCACATGGGGGGGGGCACTTTTAATGACATGTTGAACATGTTTAGAGGCTAAACCAAGTTTAAAACTAGACCTGTTTAAGCCTGTTGGGTCCTAACTCTAACAGGAGGATAACTCGGTGTAGGCAGCACGGATTGGTTAGTTTCTCTCTCTACTGACAGACCTGATTGGTTAGTCCTTCTCTCTACTGACAGACCTGATTGGTTAGCTTCTCTCTCTACTGACAGACCTGATTGGTTAGCTTCTCTCTCTACTGACAGACCTGATTGGTTAGCTTCTCTCTACTGACAGACCTGATTGGTTAGTTTCTCTCTACTGACAGATCTGATTGGTTAGTTTCTCTCTCTACTGACAGACCTGATTGGTTAGTTTCTCTCTACTGACCGACCTTATGGTTAGTCTCTCTCTACTGACAGACCCGATTGGTTAGTTTCTCTCTCTACTGACAGACCTGATTGGTTAGTCCTTCTCTCTACTGACAGACTGATGGTTAGCTTCTCTCTCTACTGACAGACCTGATTGGTTAGTTTCTCTCTACTGACAGACCTGATGGTTAGCTTCTCTCTACTGACAGACCTGATTGGTTAGTTTCTCTCTACTGACAGACCTGATTGGTTAGTTTCTCTCTCTACTGACAGACCTGATGGTTAGTTTCTCTACTGACAGCCCTGTTTGGTTTTTTTCTCTCTACGACAAATGTTTGGTTAGTTTCTCTCTCTGACAGACTTTTGGTTAGTTTTTTCTTTACGGACAACCGTTTGGGGGTAGTTTCCTCTACTGACAGACGTGAGGGGTTTTCCCCCTTACTGACGCCCGTTTGGTTTGTTCTCTCTATGACAGACCTGATTTTTATCTCTTACGACAGACCTGATTGGTTGGGTTTTTTCTCTACGACGCCGTTTGGTTAGTCTCTCTACTGACAGACCTCCACATTACAGAAAAAGAAAAATTTTGGAATGATGGAATTCTTTTAATATGATGAAAAAAAATGTTTAGGGAATTTTTTTAAAATTTGTTAACTATTTTTACTAAAAAATACATGAAAATTGATTCTTGAGGTATAGTTACACAAAAATTATTTTTGGCTTTGAGTTTCAGCGGTTAGAAAAAAAAGCGGCAGTTTTGTTTCTGTACTAATTTACTAAAAAACGATAGACCATTGATCTCACCAAACAAATTATTTTTCGTATTACAAATAATATGACAGAGTGACAATAACTAACTCGGATACAGATAAGACTTTATAAGACCCACATCAGTGCTGGTGGCGGTGTTGGGGCCCTTTTAAAATTCCTCAGTTTATTATATTAAAGTCTATATTTAAATCATTTCAAATTCTGCATTTTCTAGAATACAAGATATCCGGCATGAGGAAAATATCCTCTAAATGCACAACTGTTTCCAGTAAAGACATTGTGACAAGCTGAATTGACTAAGTGGGAGTTGGACGCCCCTTATAATTAATTTCAAAACACATACTGTTTTCCACTGCCAGTCATTGCATTGGATTGCACTGCATTTTCTGCAGACCAGTTGCTGACTCTGAAAGATATTTTCTGATGCCATCAATGAGGGGCCAGGTTAGACCACTTGTTCCATCCAAAGTAAACAGGCCTGATCACAAACCAAAGAGAGAGATGATCGGATGCATTTCCTGTTATGGGACGTAAACATGGCATGTAGGTGGACGTTTGTGTCGTTGCTGGAGTCTATGCTGCATCTTGTTCCTGTTTTGGTACCTTACATGGAATTTGCATCTATCTTAATTTTTACTGAGGTAATACTAACTGAATTACTGCATATTAACAACAATAAATCACAGCAAGATGAAAAGGAGTTATTGGTAAGCCATTGTTCAGATATATCCTTTCCATATACATATGAGAAGATAAAAGGAAATTAGTAATTGTGCTAAGAATGCTAAACCCTTCCATTAAAAAATTATATAAAAGTTTATCAGGCCAAATAACAAGTACCCACTACTATGCAACAGGACTGGGCAATTTATTGATATTATATTGATATCATGATATGAGACTAGATATCGTCTTAGATTTTGGGAATAGTAATATCGTAAATGGCTTAAGTGTTGTCTTTTCCTGGTTTTAAAGGCTGCATTACAGTAAAGTGATGTCATTTTCTGTGTTACCAGACTCTTTTAGCTCTTCTATTATTTTTACCTTTTCCCACTTGGTCATTATATCTACATTACTGAAGATAATCCATCTTAAATCTCATTGTGAAGATATTTTGTTTAAGCACCAATTGTCAACCCTATAATATTGCCACAATATTGACATCGAGGTATTAGGACAAGAATATGGCAATATCTGATTTTCCCCATGTCTCCCAGCCCCACTGTGCAATGTGTGCTCACAACCTTTACATAACCAGCAAACAAATATCCAAAAGCTGACTACAAAGGCATATGACATCTACTAATGTCAACCAATCAACACATGCAAACCATCCAAGAGGGATTATACATAAACTCATGTCAAGTCAAACCCTATGAGAGTATGCAGACAAGATACAGTCCCTTTCAAAATGCTGCAATTAAATAAGACTGAAAAAGGGACCACACTGAGGACTCACCACTTGTTAAAAAAAATGACCTTAAAAGTTACATGGTAACAATTCTGTCAAAACAACAACAGCACACCACGAGAGAAATGCATAACACATGTCCTTGAACCTGATTACAATCTGGCACATGCGCCCCTA
Organism: Etheostoma spectabile; assembly: GCF_008692095.1. NCBI lineage: Eukaryota > Metazoa > Chordata > Actinopteri > Perciformes > Percidae > Etheostoma > Etheostoma spectabile. The sequence continues at coordinate 15,843,488 of NC_045735.1, read as the reverse complement.
AACCTTACAGTGATCTGGCTTATCTGTTAGCTTTAGTCCCTCCCCTCCTTAAGCTTAAACAACAAAGTCAGTTTACAGTGTGATGGTCAATGAACTGGGTTTGAGGGACCCATTGCTACAGGAGAGGACCGCCATGTAATTAGCCTAGTATTACTCAAAGCCATTAAATGATGGTGGTCTGGTTCTAGGTCTCCAAGTCAATCACTCGGCATATTAACTCAATAACACAAGACAATTTCAACTATATTAATGTTAAAGTCTAAATTTATTTGCCAAGAACATTCATACAACAGTAAGCTAGGGGTGAAATTAATTTTTTATTAAGTGCTAAATTATAATAGAAGTTATTTCAAACCTTGAACAGAAGGTGGGTGCCCGTCTGTCTCGACCGATTGGGGTGAAAGGAGAAGTAACAAGGGGAAACCTGATTACAGGCACTTCTCTTCTTTACATCTGACCCTGATGCAACACTTTTTAACGCCCCATACGGCATTCTATTATCACAATGTAAATTAAGACATGAGTTAGTTATACATTCTCCAAATATAAAATAATTTGATTAGGTGCGTGATAAACGTATTTGTATACTCCAGTTGTTCACGCGGAGTTACATATTATTGTAATTTATTTTACCCTTTTGATTTTTATTTGCCAAAAAATAGGGGGGCTATTGGTTTTTTTTATTCAGTCCCCTATTGTTGTGGGGGGTTTGGGGACCCCTTGTAAAACCCCTCCGGTTTTTTTATCCACCTGCAAAAACCCTTTTAAATTATGATTTCCCCTTTTTTTTTTTGGCGTTTTTGTTTCTTAAATTTTATTGTGCAAATAAAAAACCCCCTTTCAAAAACAGGCGGGTATAGTCCCATCCCACCTGTGGCTGCCTACCCCCAAAAAACCCCTTTGTTGGTACTTTTCCCTTTTGTTTCTAGCCTTCCCAAAAAACCCGTTTTGGCTATAAAAAAAAGGTAAATAACCAGAGAAGAGAGAAAAACCCCACTGACGGTTGTTAACTGGGGTTTGCATTTCCCAAATTTTTGTTTGCACACCCTTTCTCTAAAAACATCTGTTTTTGGGACTGGGGGCAGTTACGGGGAGAAAAGAGCAGCCAGGGGAGGAACGGGCCCGGGTTTTTCATTTTAAAATTTTTTTTGAGGGGGGGAAAACACCCTAAAGGGAAGAGGAGGGGGCCCTTGCGTCTACCAAAACCTTTTTTTTTAATTTCTCTTTGGGATTAAAAAAGGTTAGATAGAAGATAGATAATAATAGTAGATTAGATAGATAGAGTTATTGATCCCAAGAAAAAAAGGGGAAATTCCTGTTTTCCCAGGCACAAAATCAGTCCAAAAGCACAAAATAAAAAATAAAATGAAAATACTGGAAAAAATATACATACATACAATATACATGAAATAAAAATAGGGAATTAAAGTAAAAAAAAACAAATTTTTGAAATGTCCCGGGGGGGGAACAAAAATGTCCCAAATTTTAAAATAATAGGCTAAAATGTAAATTTTAAAAAAACCCAAATGTCCAGGTTGCTTTAGGGGGCAGTATTTGGTGCCCAAAAAGTCTCATCTAGCCCCAGAAAACCCATTTTAAAAGTGTAGTACAAAAAAGGCACGGTAATGGGGAAAAATGTTGGTCTTCAATTCTAATAAGGTTTTAAAAGGGGGCCGCTTTTGGAACCAGTCCTCAAATAAGGGGGTTTGGGGGGGAACGCCAGCGGGCTTCACACGGTCAAACAGTTTGGCTTATGTTTATTGCAAAAACTTTAAAAGGCCCTTTGACTTAGCCTCACCGTTACAACTTAACGGGGGCCTCCCCCACCCCCGGGTCTACCAGCTAAAAACCATAAACTCAGTTTTTTTTTCCCAGGGCACCCCTTAATATGGGGGTCAAATTTTTCAGCGGGTACTTTTCCCTTACTTAACCATTGCTAATTTAACTAACGTTGGGCTAGCTATCTGCCGCCGGGGCAAATTTTTACTCTAGCTGCACGGGTGGGGGGTTTGTGTGTTGTGTGTGTGTGTGTGTGTGGTGTGTGTGTGGTGTGTGTGTGGTGTGTGTGTGTGTTTTGTGTGTGGGGTGTGTGGTGTGTGTTTGGGCTTACTTCATAGCTGCTCTTTATTTAACGGCTACCCTACATACAAACTTTTCAATTTCCAAACGAAAACCCTTTAAAAGCGTGTACTTGTTTTTCCCTACCCATTTAATAGAGCCAGGCGCCCGGTTTAACATGAGGACTGTCAGAAGCTAAGGGTTCCCCTTTTCACTCGTCAGTCGGAAAAGGGGGGGCACAGAAAAGCGGGCAGCAGTCTGGCCCGGGACAGGGCCGATGCACGTATGGTTTCCTTGTTTTTAACGCCCGGCACTCCCCGTTTAAGCTTTCCGCTACCCCTAAACGGTCCCTTCCTGGGCTCCCTAATAAAAACAAGCCCAGGCAAAAAAAAAGGCAATGTTGCAGCTAATTTAATACCTACCTAGCTACTATTAGCTAGATAAAGGGATGGGGGCAACACCCGCTTTTTGACTACACCTAAACCGATGGGGAGTGCAGGGGCCCCCCATGGGGGGTGCTAAGTTCGAGGAGGGTGAGCCTAATACGAGTTTTACCGGTTTCCATTTTGGGCAGGGAAACCCTCCCTTTGCAAAAAGTCAGGAAATTTCGCCATCGCCCCCAAAAGGGCTCTGGGGCCCCATGGTGTTACAGCCAATCATGACGAATCCCAAATTCCAAGATAGCGAAGAGAAACATTTATAATATTCGTCACATTGATTTTAATTCAGCCTGTATTGTGGTTGCGGTCAGTTCTCCGTGCGTTGCAATTCTAATTAATTTCCTCATCGTTTTCGTGATTTTAAGGAAGCCCGTAAGGTTGACGTGTCTGTAATCGGTTTGTTCACAGTCAGAGGAGCGTGTTTGGGGTGAAACGAAAACTCATTTGACTGACGTGGATGGGACCGTGTCGGGGTCGGTCCCGGACCCTCCAGGGGTCTCCAGGCAGCGCTCATACGTAGGCTACGTGGTCAGGTCCACCTTAACGGCATCATATCGTCTTTAAAGGGCACTGCTCATTCATCTTACCGCGTGCTTCCAGTAAATTAACTATATGCCTGATCTGAAAATAATAAAACTAAAGTTATATACTGTATATATTCTCAACACTTCATTGTGTCCCCTATATCACATCTTTAATTTATTGTGAATCCTGTACGGAGAATATAGGATAATTAGCCTACTATAAGTAGGCCTACCAGTAAATTTACATTGTAATCTGGAAATGAATAAATTACAAATATATAGTGGCTTGCATATGTTTACACGCCCATGTTAAATTTGACTAAAAAGAGGAATAAAAAACCATCTTTTAGAAATTGATCTTAATTCCTTAATTTTAAAAAATTAGGAAAAGATCCAACCTTTTAAGGACACCAATTTTCTTTGTGAATGAATAATGTATTGTAAATGAATAAATGTTCTTCCTTAAAATACAGGGGGCATAAGTATAATTGGCATGGAGAACTTTCCATAAAACCATCTCTCAATGCGAATCAAACTAGAAATACTAACTGAAATAAAACCACGACAATCTCTAGGTATGGTGAAGGGTATGTGATGATGATGGGGGGGGGGGGGGGGGGGGGGGGGGGGGGGGGGGTGTAACCGAATGCACTGTGTTTACTTTTCTGTCTGTCTGTCTGTTTATTGTAAGAAAGTGTAAAATTAGTGGCTTAAAAATTACATATTTAAATAACATGCTTTTAATTCACATGCACACACTTCTCTTAAATATACAAAGCTATCCATCAAAAGCTCAAAATGTATGTATTTAAAATATTACCTCACAGTTTATTTTATAAGGCCCAATTATACACGTATGAATGTAATAAATTAAATATAATATGAGGTTGTAAAATTAGAGTCCGTAAAGCTTTGGTAAAGTGGATGCACTGACATGCAGAAAGACTAAGTTATCATTGGCTCCACCTGCTGGTAATTGAAATATTTGCTAGTTTTGCATTTATTGCATGTGAAATGTGATTAGAAATCCCCTCAAAGAGCACTCCAGGGTTTTTGAACACAGTATTCAAGACAGTGATGGCGGTGCAAGTCTGTACAGAGAGAGAAAATGCTTCTCAAACCAGTGTCAGCTTTGTCCACTCAGTCCTATGTAGCTACAGAGTCACTGAAAATCTATATTTCTAATGGAAGAGGTGGATTTTAAATGTGGTGAGAAATGCAGAGAACATTAAATGCCAGTAGTGTATCAGAGAAATACATGTGAGATAAGGGTGGGTTGTGTAATACAAGCAAACATTTTACATACAGTCAGCCCTCCAAGAGTCAGCCAAGAGGGCCGACTGTATGTTAATGTGCATGCAGTCAGCCTTAATGTGCATGCAGTCAGCCTTAATGTGCATGCAGTCAGCCTTAATGTGCATGCAGTCAGCCTTAATGTGCATGTAGTCAGCCCTGTGCATGCAGTCAGCCTTAATATGTTCATGTGCATGCATTAACATGCACATAAACATTAGCATTGAGTTCTGAGCACGGCTTGGCCAGAGCAGTCTGCAGCTCAGACTGATGAAAGGTTGAGCCAAGTCTGATGCCAGGCTGAAACAGAGGTGTCCCAAAAGGCCACCACATAGCAAACCGATTTGATTTACAGCATCTTTTTTCTGGCACCCCCCTCTTTACACTTTTTGCTCCATTTTGAATCCATCCAACAATTGTATTTTATATTTGTACTGAACATTTGAACTGCAAAGAGCTTTTTTGCACCAAGTAAATACAATTGTTTGACTAATGAGTTAACCATAGGGTCTTTTCTGCTACACCTTTTAAGACTGCGTGACCACGTTTTGAGATTAAGGTTTGAGTGAAGAACAAAGACCTTTCACTACTGTGACAAATGCCATCTGAGTGGTGAATGGTTGTTTGAATCCAATGTTTCAACAAAATCAGCTTTTACACAAGAGGTCAATTTAGGAAAAGACTTTGATGTGTTGCTTATTTTGGGCTTGTTGGTCACTAGGGTTCAATGAGTCCCATAAAAACCACATGCTCACCATGGAAACCAGAGGTAAGCCGTGCAGGCGTTTTGCTTAACAGGACAATCCCCAAAATTGTCTGCCAAGGTGCTGCTAAGCAAGGCACTAAGCCCTGAATGGCAGCTCTGTAGCAGCTCATATGCTAAGAAATCACCAGAAAACTCTTTGAAGCTCTGTGGCGTGAAGCGGGGAGATACTGAAGAAAACGGATTTCAAATCCCTTTGGACTGGACCTTGGCCACGGACCGGGCTAGAAGGGGGGCACGGTGGGAAAACCCCTTTCCAATGGGGGTGGGGGGTGGGGCTGGGTGCTGTCAGTCTGACGATTTTTCCATTGGATCAGAGTCATGTTCTTTGTTGCCTGTTCTAACATTTTTCCCAGCCCTTGTCACATGTTTCTTTGATGACTATCCAAACATTAATATCATGGAACCAGCACTGGAATTAGTTTTTAAAGTAGCAGACTGAGCCTATAGAAAATGTGTTTTTATATTCTGATATACCATTTGTTTGAATGAAAGGGTGGTTTTTATTTAGTAGAATTACATTATGTTCTATCCTATCCAATATTTCCTATATTTCTAAATAGATTTTCTATGTTTTCTGTATTCTGATAAAAATACAGTGTACTTTGGTCTAAGGTTTTACATTTTGTGATGTTAAAATGTATGTACTGTATGTAGGCCTACATCCCATACATCCCACTTATAGAAGCTGCACAACATTTCTCCCATATTACCCCCAAAGGTTTCAGATCTCGACATAATCAGGTTTGGATTTAAGGTTATTTTAATTTCTTTACTTTACAATCAGTACAAATAGAGATATTAATTGCAATCACTTTAATTGTTGTTTTTTGTTGGATGGATTGTATATAGACCATTTTCATCAATTTTAATTTTGAAACATAAACCTTTTTTGGAGTTTAAATAAAAAACAACAACGATATCTTTATTTCATTAGCACTTGTTATGCAGATAGCTGCTTCACTGGAATGTTACAAAGTCTAATAGGCTACTACTAGCCTAGTTAGCTAGCTAATGCTAATGGTAATCATTTTCATGAGTGTTTGGCTGCAGCCTGGAGCGTCCCATGTCATGCTATCCCGTCTCATGCCGTCCCGCCTGGTGCCACCCCCGAGTTTCTACTTTTCAAAATAAAAGCTCGCATCTGGAATGAAATAAGTTCGCTTCAACTATCATGCTATGCATAAAATACAAAAAAAACACATGTGTCTATAAAATAAATGCAGATTATAGGCAAACTAAAAACATCCTTCTGCCATCCCGCTTGGTGCCGTCCGAGTTTTCACTTTTCAAAATAAAAGCTCGCATCTGGAATGAAATACTGAAAACAATAGGCTCTCTCTCTTACTTTTCAAAGTAAAAGCTCGCGTCAACTATCATGCTAATGAATAAAATACATATATATATTTTTTTATATTTAAAAATATATGTCCTTCCTTCGATGGCTGCAACTTGGAGCCTCTCGTCTCTCGCCATGCTGATAAGTATGTTGTATATAAGTATATTGTATATAAGTAAATTTTTTACATTTGTATTTGCAGCAATGTCCCAGTGAAGTGTGAAAACAATATAGAATATAAAATGAAAAAGGAGTCTTGGAAAGAGTGTAACATGTTTATTTCTGTATTCTTGTTCTTGTGTGTGCAGATCCTCCCCCCCCCCCTCTGCTGAGCTGGCGGAGATGGCTGAGTCCCTGAGGCAGGTTTCATCAACGTTAATATCAGGCAACACAACAATAACATTCAGAAATGAGCAAACTATATGTATGGCAACATTGTTACTTGAACAGTTTTTAACGTTTTTCAAATGATTTCAACAAACGTGTTCCCGGATTTACCCGTGACTCCATCTGGAAAATTATTTGCGATTTCGCATTTTTGACCCTCTGGATTTACCGTTGGACACACCTCGGCATGAGACGGGACGGCACGACACGGGACGCCCCAGGCTGCAGCCATACCCGTCTCATTGTTTGGGCCAACAACTAGAAGGTCCCAGCTCCGACTTTCAGTGAATGCACCATCTAACTACCGTTACAGGAAGTAAGGTGGTGGTGGTGGTGTTTGATCTAAGCTAAGTGGTGCGAGCAGCAGCTGATGTAAAGCTAGATCCATACCGGGCTCCGAGATGGTTCCAGCGGCCCCCTGAGCAGCAGGGAGGATGTCGGCTAGCAGCGGCTCCGTGAACAGACCCCGACACCGCGGAGGAAACACCGACGTTAGCTAGAACAACCGCAAGGTAACTCACAACAACAACACTCATCACGCTAATTAGCTTAGCTTCTAGTTTGGTCCCTTCTTCCTTTGCGTAGTTTACGTGTCGTCTTTGGCTTCTTGCTGGTTTGAAGAAAGCGGAGAGGAACGTTACTCTACTCTTAGTTGGATCTGGGTTCATGCTTAGTGCAACTTGGTGTCATAGCTCACTGAGAGACATTCACTGTAGTTTACACTTTTTTCATAGCCATTTTAAGAGCGCTTTGAATATTAATAATTATGAAATAGTATAGTATAGCTTATAATTCAGATGACAATTGCTACATAATGACAATCCTATTAAATACGTTATTAGTCTTTTAACTTGGGGACTGCAGATGTAAATTAGCCTGTGGCTAACTCTGGTACAATGCATCAAATGGTAACATTTGTTTAAAATTGTTCATGGTCCCCAATAAATACACACATGAAAGAAAAAACTAGTCTATAATATGAGTTTGGATGAAGGCAGCTTTACACCTTGAGACAAGGAGGTTTTATGAGCATATATTGATTTTTGGGGGGAGACAGTCAGGATTATAAACCTCATTAAATCCATGCCACATCAACCTTTTCATATCTATTATAGGGGCATGTGTGCTGGTTGGCATGCTACCCTTAGAACATCAGGATGCTAATTCAACAGAAGAGTGCATCCTTCATGTATAGTTTGGCCATTGTACTGGATATATCGCATCAGGCTTTAGTTATGTAGAGCAAAGAAAAATGTCGAGGTGACATTACATAGACTAAACACACTGTGAATGGGTTTACTCAGTCAACAGCATTCATGTTTTAATCTTTCTGCAAAAGTGGCACCTTACAATACTTGGACAATACTTATCTCCAATTTGCAGTAGTTACCCTTTGGCATATTAATTAAGCAGTCCAGTTTGCCTTCTTTTTGGCAGATTTTTGCCATTTTGTCATCTTGTGATAACACTACAATAAAAACAACAACAGAAATAGGAATTTGTATGCAATCAAGATTGGGTTCACTGGAGCAGGAATGGCTTTAACATGACAACTGAACCACATTCCTAATTGACTGTGACTCAGCCTTTTCCTAACATATTCTCCTTTTGTACACTGTATTTTTTTAAACAAAATCTCTGGATGACTGTTTTCTCCTCATTTCACAGCTGAGTAGTATGCTGGACGTGGGAAAGTGGCCAGTTTTTGCGCTCCTTCCACCCGAGGAACTCCGGCTCATTCGGCAGGCTTGTGTCTTTGGCAGTGCTGCAAATGAAGCCCTCTATGTCACAGTTAATGATGAGGTAACACTTTGGCTCAAAGCAAGTGGGCTTTAAGCTTCTTGTTTACAGGCTGTGTAGAAGATTTGTCACAGGACCTGATGGACTAATCTATCCTTTTTTGTTTGATTATTGTCTATTTAGAAGTGGATAGAAAGGAGATGCAGGCCTCTCGCTCTGCGGTTGAACCAGGGTGCAGCTTCAGGCCCAGGGATAAGCAGATAGAATGAGGCTATCTTTAGCCGTACAGGCCTAATACCCGAGCCAGCTCCAGTTATATCCTGAGGAAAGGTGTAGGGCGTGCCGCGTATCGCCACCCCTGATTACTCATTTGTTTGTCCCTGTGTCCCAAACTGTTGTTGCGGAGCAGTCAGTTCTGGCGTAATAAAACTATTTACAGATTTGAAAGATTACATAATGATTGCAGGTGTAGTTCTATTCGGGGTGTGACCAACTCTGAAATGATTAATCCATTAATTAGTTAATCAGTTGAAACTAAACTGACTGTCAAAATCTCTGCACTGGGAACGTTGTGACATTTTAGAGACTTTATAGACAATCGATTCAAATCAATTACAGACAGAGAAGCAATGATGAAAACATAGTTGCTGGCTGGGACAGTGGGGAAAAAGATTGATTATAGATTTCATATAGACTGGGAAATGTCATACTTCTGACTCTTCCATTATTTGAAATCAAAATTAGAAATCCTACTAACAAAGTGTTGATATGATTTAGTCTCCTCGCAGTGCGTCATCTCACCAAAAACAGTGTCCATGTTATCAGCAAACAACAGAGTGTGGCATTTGTATTTCATGTAATAATATTGGTTTATATTTTATCAGTGATTTTTGGTCTTTGCAGGTCTATGCTCTAGGCACCAACTGCAGCGGCTGTTTAGGGCTCGGAGACCTTCAAAGCACTATTGAGCCGCGGCGGATTGATGTCTTGTGTGGAAAGAAGATTGTGTCCCTAAGCTACGGAACAGGACCACATGTGGCTATCGCTACTGCAGGTGATCCAGTCCAGAAAACCTGTATTTGTCCCCGAGGGGACATATCCTCAGGATGCAAAGCAATGCCACTGTGCATGCTAATGTCTAGAATCCGGTTTCAGGACTGTGCTGTGTCACCGCTGCCCATACACTATCAAAAATCACCTAATTTAAAACAACAGTGCAACATAACATTTTAAATAAGAGTCTTAATAATTTGAGTTAATACGGATGTGATTTAAATATACTAAATGTTTCGCAAATTAGTATGGCTTTCAGCCAATGGCAATTGGTGTGTTAAAAGTGGTTTGGATGCTGACATTTAACCGTTTGCCGTGGTTTCAGACAAAAGTGGCCTTGTTGTTATTGTAAACCAGCAGAATGTCTCATCCCCTTACTGGTCCAATCGGTGCTTGACCATAGATCAATTCACATAGATAATGTGATTGTACAGACATTGCAAAAATATGCATTTTGTTTCCAGCTGGTCAGATTTCCAGCTATAGTTTTTTTTACTGTTATTAACAGAACTGTATCAGTCCCAGGAAACATTACAGACATTATTGATTTACTTGTTGTCAAGTGTCCGTCCGTGCGTAACAAGACCTGTCAATTCATTTCACAGTGATTGCAGGTCTTTTCTAGACTGGGTAAGCCCCGCCCACGCTGCCCGCGATTAGATTTCTCCCCGCAGCTCGGTCTGGAAACCTGCACGGGTAATTCTCCTGTTTCAGTTCACAATTTTGCGGAAACCAATCACAAACTGGCTTATCTACCTGGCGCGATATTGATGGGTTTAACACAAGAGAAGCGACCAATCAGCTTCTTGTTCACATTCAACATAACGGCCACCGAACGCCACCAAAGAGCAGCAACCCGTTGGCCTTTTATCCAGATGTCGTTTACTCTGCTGTAAATGGTGTGAAGTCGTTTGCTTCTTATCTATTAATAAAATATTAACCACTGAGACAACATGAATGAAGGTTTGCCTGCTCCCTCATAGATGGAGAGGTGTTTGCTTGGGGCCACAATGGCTACAGCCAGCTAGGCAATGGGACCACCAACCACGGACTGACCCCTGCCCTGGTGTCCACCAACCTCCTTAGCAAGAGAGTGACAGAGGTGGCCTGTGGCTCCCACCACACTATTGCCCTCACAACTGACGGAGAGGTAACCGATCATCAGTTGGGTCCTTTCGTGACGTCCTTTCTGCTTCATGTGTGTTTCTTTGGACAGTGGACATCTCTCTCTGTGTTCAGGTGTACGCATGGGGTTACAACAACTCAGGCCAAGTAGGTTCAGGGTCTACTGCCAACCAGCCGACACCGCGCCGCGTTAGCAGCTGCCTGCAGAACAAAGTGGTGGTCAACGTAGCCTGTGGTCAGCTCTGCTCTATGGCTGTACTAGACAACGGAGAGGTAATGGCTCACATCAGATGTTAGCATGAAGAAATGAATCAGTGCTCTCAGCAGTCGACTTCTTTGTCAGTGGGCAGAAGCAAATGCGCATCACACTTCAATATAAGAAGGCATGGCTAATCATTTTATGTTCTAAATTTCTTTTTCTCCTTAAAAAAAAAAAAAAATACATACTGAATTTTTTTTAGGTGTTGCAGATAATTTGCAAACACATTTTACCGTCCCATGTTCATCCCGGGTCACAGTAACTAAATGGAGACATCTAAGAATATACATATGCATGTGTGCACTAATAAAGTGAAGGAAAAAAGTGAGAGAAAATGCCAACAAGCTGCTGATATGTCTAATTTTTAGACATATCAGCAGCCCCCCCCACCAAGGCCTTGATATAGTGTGTGCGTAGTCTGAATTTGTCCCCTCTGTGTACTGTAGATCTATGGCTGGGGCTACAATTGCAATGGCCAGCTAGGTTTGGGGAACAATGGCAATCAGCAGACCCCATGCAGGATTGCTGCTCTACAAGGTGTCAACATCGTCCAGGTAAGAGCTTAGGGAGAGATACATCTCATAAAGCTCTGTTCTTTGATTATTTATATCAGTTAACATTCAGCTTAATTACACTCATCCTTTCCCATATACAGGTGGCCTGTGGATATGCACATACATTGGCACTTACAGATGAGGGGATGGTTTACGCCTGGGGAGCCAACTCATATGGGCAGTTGGGAACTGGCAATAAGAGTAACCAAGCTCTCCCCACTCTAATTAACACAGACAAGGAGAGGTTAGTACTTAGGTTTCACCCCTTGGCCTCTCTGCCACCAGCACAGGTCACTGATGGCCACATGAAAAAGATCCTGAGATTTAATTGCTAAATCATCATAATAATCATCATAGGGTAAAACGAGATTGGTTGGAAGTAGTGTTCATTGTAGAAATCTATTTGTCTGATAAAAGGCCTTCCTTGCCTCTTTATTGGCCATATTAGACAGACCGGTATTTCAGGCTGTACATTAGTCCAATAAGTCCTTTTAAGGTGGGAATTCTGTTTCTGTCACTAGGATGGTGGAGGTGGCTGCATGTCACACCAGCCACACGTCAGCTGCCAAGACCCAGAGCGGGCAGGTTCTGATGTGGGGTCAGTGTCGAGGTCAGGCCGTGGCCAGCCCCTACCTCACCCACTTCGGAAGCACAGACGATGTGTTTGCCTGCTTCGCCACACCAGCCGTCACGTGGCACCTCCTCTCCGTAGGTAAGAGTGTTTAAAGGAAAAAATAGCCCAACTACAAACACCGTCAACTAGAAGTGGACTCGGAGAGCGCAGACCTCCGCCATGCACGCCCTATCTCACAATGTTAACGCATAGCACATGGTCACATGTGTGTCATCGGTACAAATTCCTGGAAGTGGTCTAAGAAGTAAACAGGATACTCTGTTTCCTGTCCACGTCAAACAATCATATTACCTATAACCACTATTGATCTCATTTGCAACTTTGACCATTGTTCCCAACATAGTTTACAGCAGTAACAAAGCCCTGAAATCATCAAAGCAATCTGTTTCTTTTTTTTAAAATTCTCAGCCAAAAGGGCTAGAGCGGGGGGGGGGGGGGGGGGGGGGGGGGGGACTTATTGTGACCCGGGTTACGGGTAAAAGTAAGCATTCACAGCCAAACAATAGTACATTTTAACCGGTTTCACACTGCAAGACGATCTGCGTTTTGAGATCCAAAAACACCATGTGCCAAAGAAAATTCATCAGAATAACTTTGCAACACCCCCACACAGTTTCATATTAGATATTACAGTTGTTTGTTTGTGTGGCCATTCTTGGCTAGCTCTACGCTAGCTTTATGCTAGCTCTACGCTAGCTCTACGGTGGCTCTACGCTAGCTCTACGCGGCTCAGCGCCACTCCACTCGGCCGGGGTGCCCCCCCCCCTCCTGTTTCCATTGCAGATTTAGTACCTCTTCATCTGTGAGGTGAGCGTGGCTGGTTGCCATAGAGACGCAGCAGGAAACTGCCGTGACCTAACGCGAAACACACAGAACGAGGAAGGTGTGTTGCTTTTGATTCTCGGCGTGTGGCTGTTTGCTAGAAGACAAATTTAGTTTCAAAAGAAGCTGGAGGCAGAAAAAAAACATAAAACGCTGTCTGTATATTTAGAAATGGCGGGTTTGTTCAGGACCCCCATATACACCATGGATGTATTAGGAGTAGAAGAAGAAGAAGATATACATACTGGCAATGATGACGCAGTGATTAGTGACGATTCTCTCCGACCAATCAGCAGTCTGCAGCTTTTCACGTCACCTTTTGGTATCGCCTCGGCTCGCTTGGAGCCTCAATGAAGGTGGTACTGAATAAAGTTCCTGTTAGCAGGAACCAGGGACTTTTATCATAATGGAAAACCAAAAAAAAGCAAGTAGATACCAGGCAGCGGGAAAACGCCAAAATAGTGACTAGTTCACTTTGTTCTCATTCATTCATTTTGTCATTTACTCGTTCTTTGCAAACCAACTTACTTTTCTGTTCTTCTTTTTTTTCCAGATGGCGATGACTACCTGACTGTGGCCCAGTCTTTGAAAAAGGAGTTCGACAGCCCAGAGATTTCTGACCTAAAGTTCTTGGTTGATGGGAAGTGTATCCATGTTCACAAAGCCCTGCTGAAAATCAGGTACACAGAACCAGGACGCTCAAAGTAAAGTAAAAAAAAAAAGAAAAAACTGCACTTGATGTGTACTTTTTGCATGTTTTGTTAATATCAGTGCAGTATAGACTCCTTGAATGAATGGAAGTCTGTAAAAACTAACCAAAGAAACGGAGTTCCCATCCAATGGCATGACATCTTGAGCAGCTGCTGTGAGTCTGCCGAGGTGTACAAGCATTATGATCTGTACCTGCTCACACACACTATTTCATTTTGGTTACAATATCTTCTCATTGTGATTCCTAGGCATGGGCGCAGGAACTAGGGGTGCGGAGGGTGCTGCAGCACCCCCTTAGCAAAAAGTAGACAAACTACAACCATAATTAAAAATTACGTTCATTTTAATGAATTGATTATTGATATTAACCTAATCCCTTTCATTACAGTTAGATGTAATTTGATTTTAAAATGTGGTTGGTATGTGGTTAGTTCCCATCATTTGATCAGAATGAATCTGCGCGCTCCTCTGACACTCTTTCACGAGTAAAGAGAGTTGTGGGAACTTTCCTGGCGGGTCAACAGTATCCTACAGAAGTTAGCTTGCCTATAACGGGGCACCAAAGCACATTTTGGAGTTCTTCATAAATCAATGACAGGCTAAAAAGCCTAATAAACCCAGCTGTAACTGAAAGACGTAGCAGCAGCACCTCTCCGCCTGTTACTCCCGTAGCAACCCTGCTAGCAACAGACGACCAGGCAGCTAACTTTGGGTTTAATTTAAGTCAGTGGTGGGTTTTCTACCCTTGTATTTTGTGGCTCAGCTTGTGGTAGGCCTATTCTGTAAAACTGGCGTAGCTTTGTGGTGTGGTGGTTGACTTTGGCTGAAAGTGTCACACTCGAAAATTTGTCTGCACCCCCAACTCAAAATATGTTCCCGTGGCCATGTTCCTCTATACACAAAATAGGAACCACAATTATTTTACACACGCGTGACCTTTGGGTGCACATGATGATCCTAATACAGGAACTGAAACTCTCTCCAGGTTTCCTCCTCTGATGTCGGGCCACTGCGTTCTTTTCTTCTTTGCTCAACTCAACTTTTAAGAGTTGATTTTCTTTTTCTTCCTCACCAGAGCAGCCGGCTTCTCCATCTGGACTTTCAGTTTTGTCACATGAGTCTGTTTTTTTTTCCCATTTAGAGGCTGTGCTTGGCCAATGGTAATGAAGGTGCTTGGTGTGCCGCAGTCAGAGGAACAGAAACACACGTTGGTGTTGCACATTTGTGTCTTTGTTTTATCGGGCCAAACAATTTGTTGAAAAAATTGAATTGTGAATTTTCTGCCAGATATCGCGATTATGATGCAATTTGCATTTTTAGTTTTAGCCACATATGGCACCTTTCTATGATCATGTTAAATAAAGTAAGATCTAAATGAAAGAGCCGGTGAAAGTAAACAATCTGTGACAAGTAACATTATCATTCCAGCATTTATCTTATGACAAAACACAGACTCTAATAATAAAAAGAGGAATAAAAAACGTTAAACTAAATGTTACACCCAACATTTAACTAAATATCACGTTCAATTAATCTTCACAATATGCCAATTGCATTCCTTCAAATCACAATTTTGATTTGAAAAGGATTAATCTTTCAGCCCGAATGTTAATTATAGAAACAATTTGTTTGTTTTTCATACATTTTACATATATTTAGTTAATTGTGATGCCACCATGGTAGCAAAGCCACTCGTGTACCTACTGCATGCTGCGTTGCCTGGATTTAAACTCCATCTGTTAGACGGCGTTTCCTCGTCTTTCCTGTTAATGTCACGGGGAAGCTGAGGCAGACCTATTGTTTCCTGCTTTTCTTTTTAAAACTGCACTTGGACACAAATGTTCTGCATTCCTGTCCCTTGCTGTTTTGCACTGTCAGTAGGAAGGAGCCAGACTGTCTGCGACGTCAGCCCCCAACGCACACGCTCACACGGATGAGCAACAGATTAAAACGCGTGCTTTGCCCAGATCACATGCAAATGGCACGTTTTGAGATGCACTCCTCTGAACGAAGACTCGTTGTTTGTTCAACCGTGTCCTCAGCAGGCAGGGTTCTGAACCAGGACAGATTAGCAGGGGGGGGGGGGGGGGTTAATCAGTATAACGCACAGGAAAAATACTGTGGGCTATTAGTTGTTGGCCAAGTGCCTCTGTTTGCCTCAGGCCGTGGATTATGGCATTCATTTTATATGAATACATTTCATTTTCACTTTGATGCAATTTTACAGTTTCAATTACAGTACATTAAAAGAGACCCATAACTATTTCTATACACTTGTTCAGAGTTAGAAAACTCTGGAGTCTGGTTCAGATAGCATGGTATGGGAGAGAAAACATGAATCATAAATGGTGAACACTAAAGATTGCAAACATGAATAGAAATGAAGAAATATTTCTCAGTGTGCCTGTTTGCGTTTTAAAAGAGCATGGCAGTGATTTTGCAGGTCTTGTATACTTCATATTACTTCAGAATCATTTGAATTCAGAATCATTTTAAAAAGGATGCTGTAGTGTTTCCATTTTTTTTTGCAGTTATTTATAGGTAGCCACTGTTTCCATTGATTTCCATACTGTATAAAAAAGTAATAAGCAGCTCTTGCGATTGATAACATCACTTTGACAAGAAGTTAATGTAAGCCTGGGTTTAAGTTCTTTGGAAAGTGAATCACTGCAGCATGATTTGAAAAATATCAGTAGTGTTAGGTACACATTCTAAAAAAACAATAGGCAAGCCCATGCTAAATCACTGTGTGTGTGTGTGTGTGGTTGTGGTGTGTGGGGGTTGTGTGTGTGTGTGGGGGTGTGTGTGTGTGTGTGGTGTGTGTGTGTGTGTGGTGTGTGTGTGTGTGTGGGTGGGGTGTGGTGTGTGTGTGGTGTGTGTTGTGTGTGTGTTTGTGTGTGGTTGGGGTGTGGTGTGTGTGTGTGTGGGGTGTGTGTGTGTGTTTTCTAACTGTCACTGGAGTAGTCAGCCCCTTTTTTCTCCCCAGATGTGAGCATTCCGTGCCCTGCTTAAGAAAACGGAGGAGGAGACCATAGAAATCCACCAGTTCTCGTCCCTGGTTGTCCCGAGCCTTTGGGAGTCCTCTTACACGACACCATCAACCTGCCACCAGAGGATGCTTTTGGAAAGCCCAGCCCACGGACCGCTGTCCTTCACACACGAAAGGCAGTGCAGAAGTCCTGAACACGCTAAAGTGTTTTGTGTGTGTGTGTGGTGTGTGTGGGTGTGGGTTGTGGATTGGCCACGTTATACCGAGAGACGCGGCTGAGGGCTGTGCCAGGAAACGATCAAGGGGGCATTTTGAGGAGAACCCCCCTCATTTTGCTCCGCCGCTGTAAAGAGGGGGGGAAAGGGTTTAGCCCCCTGACACATGCTCACCATGGGGGGGGGGGGCCTTCTCTAATCAGTTTATACTCCCAGCAAGCCCAGAAGCCCCTTTTTTTTGGGACCTGGGGGAGTTTGTTTCCCTTTTTTGCACACCACCAACAGCTGCCCCAGCCAGGTTTTTGCAGAATGGCACGCCCTGTCGAACTTTTAAAAAAGCCACCGCCGGGGCCTTCAAAAAATGACCGAGTGGGCCCCCGTAGGGAGGCTCAGCACGTGGGGTTTTGCCACCGGGCCCTGGGGGCGAGCCGGACCAAAGGGGACAGCGGTAAAAAAACCGCGGGGGAGGGTACCACTGCAGGGCAAAGGGTTTAAGGGTTTTTAAACCTTAGTGACGGCTCCCAGCCCCCCAACACAACAAAACCACACACCCCCAACAAAAAACACACCCACCAACACACCCCCCAATTGGTTTTGGGCGTAAAAATACGGTCAAAGCGAATGCAGCGGCTTAAATTTAGACAAGTGCCCCGGGGTTTTTTTTCTGTCTCTCGCGTTCCTGACCCATGGTGGCAAAAATGGGGGGTTGATTGATCACGCTGGTCACAAAGACCGGCAGTGCACACGGGAAGCTGAAGCTAAAAAACCCTTTTTTGCAATAAAATTTATTATTTTCTTATCCCAAGCCTTTACAGTTAAAATAGAAATAATCAGTAAGTTTATACGTAGCAAAGCCCCTACATTGGCTGCTTTTTTTAACCCTTGGTTCTCATACGTCTGGATGAGAAGAAAAAGAGGGAACCCCCAAGGCTCTGTCCCTTGTTTTATACGGTAGTGTTTCACCTTTGCTATCCAAACCTATGGTTACTTTTTCATGTTTGCATTGACTAACATTTGCACTATTTTGCTGCAGACAGTTACTTTGGCCATCGTCAGCTGACTGATAGAAACATGTGCAGTCAGTCCTACCGCATGTTTACTCATGTTCAGGTTAACCCTTTCTGTGCAGCAGGAAACGCTGTCCGACTTACACAAGCATATTGATTCCTGT
The DNA here is from genome assembly GCF_008692095.1 of Etheostoma spectabile. Lineage (NCBI taxonomy): Eukaryota > Metazoa > Chordata > Actinopteri > Perciformes > Percidae > Etheostoma > Etheostoma spectabile. The sequence continues at coordinate 15,825,411 of NC_045735.1, read as the reverse complement.
GTAGCCTGTCGGTGATCTTACACTGTAGCTTTAGCTTTATTTTACAGTTGTGTGTCATTCATTTGGTATGTTTACAAAAGTTTGGTTGTTGGAATTTTTAATTGTATTTTGGCAGCATCTTTTTACAAGTATTTCTTTCCATCTCCCCCCGGTTGGCACCTTGTGGTAATGAAATAGTGCTGGCTTGTGTAATTGCCAACTGACTGTTGAATATAGTCTCTTTAAATGTAGTTACCAGATATTTCCACATTACATTTCTACATCCGTCTAAATAAAATGTAACAAAACGCTTTTACTTTAACAAGCCAATTATTCTGGGTTTTTTAACATTTTGATAATTACTAAATAATTGTTCTCATTTTGTATGGACAATGCTGTAATCTGCTGACAGCGGCACTAATGGTAACATTTGATAATCTAAAATGTATTAAAACGAGTAACTACAGAACTCTATGTATGTGTTATTGCTGTGATTGGTGGTCTGTTTGTGGTGGAATCATGTACAGCCTTGACATACTTTACAATGTTAAATACTGCACTTAACATTCAGACCATACAACATTTGGGCAAATGTACAGCTTGCTACACAAACACTCACTCACTCACTCACTCACTCACTCACTCACTCACTCTGCGTTTTACCAGTAGCTGTTCTAAACCATTGGCAGTGTGTTGTACATGTTGAGGTTTCCACACCAGCCCTTACTCTGCTGTCATGCTTGTAGCACAATGTTATCGGATGTGCTCTTATCTGCATTACACCGTTGCTCTGACTCAAGTGCAAGTGAGTGAAGCTTGCATCATGATTGGGATTTGACCTTAAATACTTATTACACAACTCGTAATGTTTTTTTAGTTCTATAATTTACACAGGAAGTGGAGGCAATGATTTGCACGTGTGGAGGATGTAATACAGTCTGACTCATGTTTGCACATACAGATATGTCTTTCAACGTCTTCCTGCCAGAGGAAGCTCCTGTTCATATTTATCATGTCAGCTTTACAGTGTCACACCATCCAACCAGACTTGTCCAGTCAGATTTCAAATTCCCGGCCAGGTGTGGTCATAATAACAGGGACACCTCACAAAATACGGCAATCCAACATAATTGGTGTGTGGCAAAAATTCCATTTATGAAGTTTTAAAATGTGTTTTTCTTCTTCTGTGAAAGAATGTGTTGGTTTAACGTTCATTAAATCTTGACTAAAAGGAAACCTAAGCTTCATACTCTGCTGAGCTGCCGGTGTGTTGGGGCATATTGTGATGAAAGCCAGATCAGCAGCTCGCAGACGATAATTCACTTACTTGGTTTCAGCTAATGGCTACTCCCTAAACAAATGATGTTCCATTGATGTGCACATGCCTGGGCTGTACAGTGTAGACGACTATTTGCTGTACGGGTCTCTGGTGATTTCACTTCCATTTAGCATTACAGTTGCCAGAAAACATTAATTTCATTTTGATCTTATTATGTTTCTTGTATGGCAAGGGGCCTTTAATATTATAGCATGCAGAATTAGCTCAGTCAAATTAATATGATATTATATGGATAAAGCTTAGACTAAACATATGTATATTGTCACACACAATTACATAACGCAGCTGACACACGAGTTAAAGAGTTTTACAGCAGGAACTGAGGAAGTGCCAACAGTAGCTGGCCCTCTGCCACATCCCCCGACCCTAAACCACCAACCGACCGACGTGTATTGAAAATCCTGAACTGCAATGACCCTAAAAGCCATCAGACAAATGCAGTGGAGGAAAAAAGTCCCAATATTTCTCTTTCAAATGAAAGGGAGAAGTATAAAGGAACATAAAATGGAATTGCTAAAATACAGTACCTTAAAATTGTACTTAAGTACTTTCCACCAATTTTATTTTCTGTAGCTCGAGATAAAGAATAACACACAGTAGTTCTGCTTTTGGCCTAGTTTAGTATGGGCTAAAAAAAAAAAAAGCCTCAGTGTTGACAGGAAGTTGTTGGTGTGAGAGAAGAGAGCTGGGCCTCATCTGGTTTACCATCATCTTTAGACCTGTGTCTCCAGTGGTTGGGTACTCCACCCACTGCCCCTAGATAAGAACAGATATATAACACCACATTGAATTTCATGGTTGCAATAACATGTTAGTTCCCTTGTTTGAGTTTCCTGCTCATGTATCTGTGAAATCTGTATACATACTGTACATCAGCCGGCTTGTCTTTCCCTCAGACATAACTGAAGTTCTCTGCGTGACTACTCCAGCACACAGTCGCCTAAAGCTTGTTTACCCTCGAGGTAACATTAACATCAGTTGTTTAGCAAGTCGGCCTAGTCAGCATGACAGTATGTCGTGAAACCTGTAAATTAATGGGGAAGCGGTAAAAATGAAACCATCCGTGGCTATTTCTAGTCAGTGAAGAATTGCACACTTCAGATACAAACCGAGTGTCATGCAGCAAATGGAATCAAGAGCCAGCGTCTTTCCGTTGCCAACATGGTGATCAGGCCAGCGGCGCTCATGTTGTGTTTGAAGCGGTTTCATTTAATGCTTTTGGTTTGAGGCCCAAACCATTTACTTACATTAAATGCGACATCATTTGCTTTACTTTGTGCTTTCACTGGACTTTTTTTTTAAGTGCCTTGCTCAAGAGCACTCTCCAGCTACCAGTCCACACTCCGTACGGGGACTTGAACCAGCAACCGGTGCCCAACCCAACTCCCTACGGATTAGACCTACTCCCCTCCCCCTCATGGTGTACTGTCACATTCATGTTGCATTTTCTTTTTTAAATTTGTTAAGTTTGAAGTCAACATCCAATTTGTGTCTGAAAACACCTCTGACTGCGACAGAGGATCGTTACACGACACTGTTATGTCACCTGCTGTCTTTCTCATGCATTCTTCTCTTCTATTTGAAAACCTTCGGTTTTGGCCTTGGGGGTGCCAGACAGTTTCCTGGCATTGTGAGAAATGGAACAGTCCAGGGATTTCAGGCCCATGTTTTTGTTTAGCGACCACATACTTGCATGTGAAGAGCTTGTTTTTATGTGCTGCATGGAACTATTTTGCGAGTGTAAGACAATAGTACAGGCTTTTCTATTTTCTTGAAACCTTTCACTCTAGCCTTGATGGTGTTTATTTTGTGGTGGACTGACAAAGAGAGGCACGGTGGCTGTGAAACACCCACTGTCTCTTTGATTGTCTGCGAGACTTTCCTTCATTTGTCTGGCTATTGTTGTAACTCTGTGAAGTCCAAATGAACCATCTTTAGATGACTGTCAAGTTACTAAACTACAAATCTTGTGTTTGTTTCACTGGAGTCTGTTCCAAACGGGGAAATATTAGTGTAACAATAAAACAGCTGACCAGTTCTTTTCAACTTTGCATGGTTTGACACAGATGTGAACTACAAAGCGTGGTTTTGGCAGTCGTACACTGGTTTTATCTGCCAGACAAGCTTTCATTTACATTACATCACGTGTCATGTAGCTGGCGCTTTTAATCAAAAATTAATAATATATATGTCTTTTTTTTTTGTTTTGTTATAACTGCTTACACTTTTCTGTTCCCTGTATCTGTCTTTTATTGTCTGTAAAGCGTGCTTGAGTGATTAGAAAAGCGCTGTTAAATAAAATGTATTATTATTATTATTATTATTATTATTATTATTATTATTATTAATCAAAGCAACTTCCAATTGCTATATATACCAGAGGTCGCACGCCTCTGGAGCAACTAGGGGTTAAATGTCTTGCTCAGGGACACATTGGTAGATGTATTACAGTGGGACTCTAACTCAGATCTCCCACAACAAAAGGCATTTATCATATCCACTGCGCCATCATCACCATCACCAGCCCCACCTCCCCCCCCCACACACCACTCCCACTGATGGGAAACCCAAGCTGGTAGTACACTTCCTGTTTAACACAGTTACAGCCACCCAACACAAATACACTCAAACAATATATAGTGACAAGTTACAGAAAAGATCAACCACTGCCCATCAAGAAGCTGAGAGTACTTTCAAGTTGTCTGAGACTAATTATTTATAAAAATCACATTCCTCCCTGCTAAGCCACTTCACACAGAACAAAGGCATTCATGTTTTTACTGGCTACCAAGTGGGCAGGTTCTCCTACAGGAGAGTTGAATGCTGTTTCAGAGAGCGCTGACAAGAGAAAGCTCTCTGTTCTGTCTCAGTTCCAGTGGCCCTTGTGGAATAAAAGTGTTCTTCTTTAGCCGAGCTGCTGCCCACACAGGTCGTCAAAAACAACAAGGAGACAGTTTAATTTGGTGTGCCTCGTCACCAGGGCCACACACAATCTCCACATCCGCAGATTTTAAGTCTTGTGTCTCAAAACTTTAACGCATCGCCCCCCCAAAGCAGGAAAGCGCTTTGCTAAATTCTCTAGATTTTCATTTTGGATCGCCGCTGAAGACTGTAAAAAGAAAACATGAGCAGGTTCCATTTGGGTCTGCTGATCACAGTAGGGCCCAAACCTTCTAATGTCAAGGACCACCAAACGGACACAAATCAGACCCTGGACCACCATTTGATGAGATGTTGTCCTAGGGACCCCCATCTGACAAGATGTGTGCTTTTAGATGTTTTATTACAGAACGTGTTTGAAACTCAAGACCAAAATAGTCATACATCGTGTCTTTGTGTTATTTATGGATGGAATTATAGTGAAAATAAATGATTCCTCTTTTTACTGGGTACCCCTTAGAACCCCCTTAAGGACGCCACTTTGGGAACCGCTGCCTCATCAGACCGGTGGAGGCAGTCACCTGAATCATTTTGACCTCCTGTCTTTATTTATTTTTATTTATTAAAACTAATCAAACTGTAATCCCAGACCTATGTTATCTAGCGTTCTTGAGATTGATGGATTCCTGTCTTCAGAGTCTTTACTTATGTAAAAGTAGAAGTACCACAACATTTACCTATATTACATTAAGTCCTGCATTCAAGATGTTGTGTATAGAAGCAATATAAGCAGCATTTTATTATGCAGCTGGTTGAGATGTAGCAAATTCTTATTTATATGCCGTTGTGCAAATTAACAAATTTAACCTAATGTATTGTACATGTAAGATCATCATAAATTTCGTATATAATAGCTTAATCTGCAAACCAACTAGTAACTGAGCGGCTAAATAAGTGTAATATAATAATAAAAAAGAATATTCCCCACTGTGATGCACTGGAGTCAAAGTATAAAGTAGCATAAGGCAACATCTACACTACTACGTTTTCATTTTTAATCTCCGTCCATATAAACACGTCTGACTACACGTCACATGACCATTCACACACTGGGCATGTGCGTGCCGGTGTAAACAGGAGATTGTCTGACGTTATTCTGTGGTTAAAAATTGAAAGAAGAACGATGGTGAAAGTAAGAGCAGGGATTTCTTCTCTTGGACTGACAGCGAGAGGAAGTGTTACAGAAAGATAACTCACCGGTAAGATGGCTGACGTGCGACGGTCTCACCTAAAGGTCTCTGCTTGGGCGCAGACAACCGCAGAGTTTAAACCACAGTGGGGGCAGTAGTGTTTCCAAATGACTCAGCCTGAGTAGGTTCCACACTAGTACTTTGATGATCTAATGGTTGTACAGGGTTTAACAAGTCACAAAAATATTAAAGAAACAACAACAACAAAAACATAGAGGCCTTTTATCTTTACTCATCACATCACAGTTTAGCCATGAAGAAGCAGTTATGTTTCAACTCAAAATGCAGCTGGAAGCATTAATTATTCTTTAATATCGAATTCTTTACAAATGGCTCAATGTTAATTGTATCACCGTTAATAGTGCATTTTAACTTGGGCTCTCTCACTGCTCAGGTAAGAATAGCTCAAAACATTAATTTGATTAAATATGTATCCAGCTAATTCTGAGCATGTGTTGTAAACCTTTTGATGAATTCCCTCACAATGCAGAGCTGCTTTGGTTGATAGAGCAGACAAAGGAGAAGGAGGAGTTAGAGGGGAAGCCGTAGGAGGGGTTAGCACACAGCTGCTCTCCCTTCCAAAGTACAAGAACTGGCTGTGACACCGGCACAAAGGAGAAGTAGAGCTCTGGAGAGGGAGATGCGTGCAGGGAAAACGTGTGTGAAGCTGTCCAAGGGAAATACTGAGGAAAGGGAGAGAGAAGTAGACACTTGAGTGACTCAGTCAGTCAGTAAGGAAGAGAGAGAGAGAGAGAGAGAGGCCCCCCCTTTCTCTCTCAGAACCCCCCCGGACAGGAAACAGACCCTGAGGACAAACTGTCTGTGAGACACTCACATTGTGACACACAGACGGAGAGCGGCAGTGCTCCTGTGAACACGCCTGCTGCTTTGTGGTGAGGACCTTGCGAGAGGTGGAAAAACTTATGACAGCTTTGTTACTACAGAACTGAAGAGGACACAAACAAAAAAACTGAGTTTTGACAAACAGATTTCTCCGTTTGCCATTGGAGACATCTCTCTAACGGACCTAAATGTGGATACGCCATCGTTTCTTTTGTAGACTAAGCAGCGCGTGGTAATTGAGGACTTGTGGAGCGAAAAGGAGACACAAACCAAAGCCTGCAACTTGTGGGGTGCAGCCTGGTGGAGAGACAGGGCAGGGGGAGGGGAGGACACTCCGGCCTGAATCTCTCATGTCCTTTGGAAGGGGTCTTTTCATTAAGAGGTAACCCCCCACCCTCAAGATGGCTACATCGAGAAAGAGAAGGGCTCATGTTGGCCATGTGCAGCCGTCCTAACATTGACAGACGTGTTGGAAAGAAACCTTTGTACCCGGGGCCTGAATTGTCAGATGACAGAGTGTCTTTCGATGCGTCCTGGTGTAGGACTGTTCTGTGCTTTACTCTCCACTCATGGTGAATTCATTGAGCAGGGCAGCCCTTTTTGTTATATAGCTATAACATAACAAACACCCATCATCCTCTCAGGCTCTCAGAATGTACAGCAATACAAACCACACCTGTGACAAGAACGATGGTTTCAAGTACCCGTTGTACAGTACCATCTTCAGCATTGTGTTTGTGGTGGGACTGATCACCAATATCGTGGCCATGTACATATTTGTCTGCTCCCTGAAGCTGAGGAACGAGACCACGACCTACATGATGAACCTGGTGGTGTCTGACCTGCTGTTTGTCTGCACGCTGCCCCTGAGGGTCTTCTACTTCATCAACCAGAACTGGCCTTTTGGAAGCATGCTGTGCAAGGTCTCCGTCTCGCTCTTCTACACCAACATGTACGGCAGCATGCTGTTTCTCACCTGCATCAGCGTGGATCGCTTTCTAGCCATTGTGCACCCTTTTCGCTCGAGGGCGCTCAGGACCAAGCGCAATGCTAAGATGGTGTGTGTTGCTGTGTGGGTGTTGGTGCTGTCTGGGAGTCTCCCCACAGGCTTCCTGTTGGATTCCACCTCACAGGAGAACAGCACGACCAACGCCACTTTCTGCTTTGAGAACTTCTCCTCCAAGCAGTGGAAAGCACACCTGTCCAAGGTGGTGATCTTCATAGAGACAGTGGGCTTCATCATCCCGCTTCTGCTCAACGTCTGTTGCTCCATCATGGTGCTGCACACCCTGCGTCGCCCCCAAACCATCAGCCGTGGCGGGAAGCTGAACAAAACCAAGATCCTGCGCATGATACTTGTGCACCTCTTTATTTTTTGTTTTTGCTTTATCCCCTACAATGTAAACTTGGTTTTCTATGCTCTGGTTCGCACTAACACGTTAACAGGCTGCTCTGCGGAGTCGGTGGTCCGGACGATCTACCCGATAGCCCTCTGCATCGCTGTGTCCAACTGCTGCTTTGATCCCATTGTTTACTATTTCACTTCGGAGACCATCCAGAACTCCTTCAAGAGGAAGTCTCAAGTCAGCCGTACCTATGACGCCAAGTTCTCAGAGGCCCTGCAGTCAGAAACCAGCTCCAACTTGCAGTGCAGCCTGAGGACTCTCAAGGCTAAAGTCTTTCACGGTGAGTCTTCAGTGTAAGTCTGGGGTTGCTTCAGTCAGCATGAAAGGTGTTAAATCCCCCCCCCCCCCCCATAGAAAAACAAACCTCTTTCAGACAATGGGAATTTGGGCTTTCATGGATTGAAGCACCCGCCAAAGAGGTCTTCTCTGTCTTCATCTCAGGACAAATGTTTGGACTTGTCTTCGACAGCCTCTGCTCTGCAGTGTTACTGCTACATTGACCCTTTGTTCCCATCTGTGGATGTCTTATTACTACTAACTAATTTCCCTTTCCTGTGGAATATTTTGTAATTGTGTTAGGCACAATTACTCTGAAATGAACCTGGAGGGAGATGTGATCACTGACCAGCAGGACAGTGGGGATGTTGAATGTGTGCCTGTATATTTGTACATTTCAGTGGTAAGTTGAGGTGCTTACTTTAGAATGGTATCTATTAAATTAACATAAAGTTATATCAAGCAATAGATTGTACAGGGCTTCTTTTTTAAATTTTAAATTACAAATAGGTCACAGAAGTGCCTTTTGGTTCTGGCACCAATCCATTGTCCACTCAATGTCTTTATTGTCTGTTAAATGCACTGACACAGAATTCCACTGCACTCAAGCTACAGTAAATGAATAAAAGTCATGTACTGTTTAAAAGAAATGAAACCTTTTTGTCATTTAAATGCTCTCTTTTGACGCTGGAAAATAAATGTTGAACTAAAACTGAAAAAGACATGCTGTTTCTTTACAGCATTAAACCTCCTGAGAGGTTCACACAGTGAAGATTTGGCATAGCACACTCCATTTCACTGTTAAACTTCTCCTCTAAAGGTTTTATCCTGCATGCAAATGAGGAGATAAAAAAGTAGAAGTAGACCGTCTAATGGAGTATCTATGACTCCCACTGGGGAGTGCCAGCTTATTGTGTGGCAACCAGTATTGAAAAAAGGAAGTCTTTATTAATGGCAACTGACAGAAACAGACATTCACACTTTCAGACATAAAGTGTATGTCTGGGGAACATAGCTGGACTGTATGCCATAATGAGGAGGGAATCAGTTGATACTAGAAAGGAGTGGGCGCGGTGTAGCTTCTTTTATGTATAACTTAACCTAGATAGGAATTCCATTTTATCATCCTGTAACATTTTGTTTTCCTTCTCAGCGAGGACATGGTGTTTTTAATATGCCCTCTGACAAGGCTGCTCCCCTACAACACCATATGTTGGGTCAGCACAGTTATGCAATACATCAAGGTGTTAAATTTAAATGAAAAAACAATATTCATAAGCAAGTCCTGTTTGCAGTTTGATAGAAAACAAACAGATGGATGAAAATGTCCTGCTGAGGGCTAATTTACTGGGATATGTCATCAGTGAGGAGTCAACACAGCGTGAGGGGGAACAACACAGAGCAGCATGGTGCTCTGACTTTATTGACACAGCCTGTAGGTCATCAGCTGCACTTTATCCATAACCCACCTATTATATATATATAACTCTGGCTCCGAAGCCATGTGAACCAGCCTGGGACAGGGTTAAATTCTGAAGCTGTTATCGACGTATATTTTAAATGACAATTTTTTTTATAAAACTAAAATGTGACTTTTTTCACATGTCAAGCAACGTGTGCCCTAATTTCAATTTTATACATTTCTAATAAATAGCCGTAATAGTTCTCGCTTTGTGTGTTTCCTTCAATTATTGTAAAATTACAAAAATAAGCACTTTTTAATTAGAAAAAAATATCTCATATTCAACATTGGAGCCTAATTACAGTATAAACCTGGCCAATGAACCATGAGGACAAAAAAAGTCGTGGTTTTGATATTAAGACGTATCGTGCGGCCCGCCCGGGATCTGATGAAAACAAAGTAAAGTACAGTTTGACTCCGAGGCAGCTGACGTCATCTGTACAGGAGACCGTTCCGATGAGGCATCCCGTGTAAGGAAGCTGCGACTTGGCAGACTTGCTCACTGAGCATTATGAAGTAGAACTCGTTCAGGAGTCCTCAGGCATCTTGACAAGTCATTTAAAAAAGGCAGCATTATTGAAGTGCATGAATAAGTGGGGCGGTGTGTATTCAGCACATGCAACCGTTATCTAACCAACAGGTGCTAATGGCTGTAGTTATCTGGGCCAAAGGTCAGGGCAGAGACAGACGGAGAGAGACAAACACAGGAAATCACAGTTTGAATGCAGTTAAGATATGTAAATGCATAGAATATGCAAGCTACAAAAACAAAAGTTAATGCAGTTCTTACTGAATATTTCCACATCTCCTCTGAAGATGAAACCAGCAGCACCTTCCTCATAAACGACGGATGACTGATGCAACTTCTACACGTTTCCTAATTGTTCCCATTTTACAATGAGCTTGTTGCTTAATGTTACGGACATGAAGCTGTGTATGCACTGAATTCTTCCGGTTGTATAAGCTCTCTGTTTAAGGGATCTGAGCCCTCACGTGAGCCCAGCAGGCTCCTCTGCATACACAACGGTTATCTAATCAGGCTGACCTCTTCTTCACAGCGGGCTGCAGAGTGAGCAAACACAGACACCACACTGCCTGTCATCACAAACACTCTGCTCTGCATTGCTCTGATGATTTCAGATGGGAGTGTGCATCGAAGTGTTCCTTTACAGTCCATGGACCAAGGATCTGGGGAATTTAGTGGCAGCAATGCAAAGATAGCATTTTAAATATAAATTTGCACTCAGTCCAATAGTATCTACTTTCACCCAAAATGTTCGCATAGATCTGCCTTTTGGGATCCATGAAGGAACTGCTGGAATCCTCCAAAGTCACACAGAACCCAAACAATGTTTTGGCTGAGGAAAATGTCTTCTGCAGGGTCATCACAGTCAGTGGCATTCTCCGCTCTACCCGTCTTAGTGGAGGCAAAAACAAGTCTGGATGTGGCCCTCAACATATAACTTCAGGTTCCTATTCCCCCGTGGTAAACCCAGCATGTTTTCTCCGTTGAACCTCCTAATGGCTGCTTTGACGTTTTGTCAGTCCAAACTGTCAGGAGTAACATCTGCTCGGCCATTAACAGGGACCTCACTAACAGGGACCTCACTAACAGGGACCTCACCAACAGGGACCTCACTAACAGGGACCTCACTAACAGGGACCTCACTAACAGGGACCTCACTATTTGTGCGTTTTCGGGGAAGACGGAGTTGAGCTGGGTAGGGGTTGAGAGCGGGGTGAGGTCCTTGTCCTCAGATTTACTCCACAGCGCCAGATCACATGACAAGGGAAGTGCCTGTCCCACTGAATGGATCTAGGGGGGGAAGGGGGTCCCTGCAGAGGATAATTAACCATTTCCCCAGCATGGCTCACAGGATAAATGCAGGAAGAAAAGTCTGTTATTACCCTGATATGGCCAGTGCCCATTTAGATGTATGTGACGTTTTCCCACAATTAGACCAGAATCGCATTCCCCATCTCTGGTATTTACGGCCCCACCTTGGTTTTTGCGGGTAAACAGGTATTATTATCGCTCTATAAAACTTTTTGTGTGTGTGTGTGTGTGTGTGTGTGTGTGTGTGTGTGTGTGTGTGTGTGTGTGCTTGCTTGCATGACAACTTTCCAGGATGGTAAGAAGAAGGTAATAAAAACACACAATGCGGGAGACAGAACATTGAATTAAATAACCATTTGTCGGGATGTGGTTTGACAAAAAAAAGCTTGTTGTGCTAGCACACAGGCTCCCTCATTCTAAAATCAGAAGCAGCACTGAACCAATAACCAGCAGTGGAATGGGCTCAGTGTCTGCAAGCAGGGAGGTAGGTTAAATAATGGCACCAACCAGTCACATGTAATCCTCCTTCACTCCCTGTTGACTCTCAGGCCATAAACAGGCCTTATCAATCCCTGGAGGAGTTATTTGACCAGATAAGCTCTTGGTTGCATAACATCTTAGGAATGAAACAGAAAGCATTAACATCATTTTCGCCCTTTGCCTGGGTGCTGTTGGGTTTACAAAAGCATGTCTGCAGCATGCGAGTGTTCAGCAAGTGGTAGGAACAGGAAAGCTCAAACTGGTTTCATATATGTTTTTTTTGGCAATGCAGCCAGGAATTAAATTGGGAAATTTCAACCACTTTTGACAAAGGGTGTGAGCATAAAACCGTCATTGTTTTTCTCTTCATTGACTGGATGAGTCTTTACCTGTAGGCAGAAATTCAGTGCCTGTTTGTGCATGAAAATGGTGGATGGGCCATGATGACATTAGTATAGAAGTCAAGATATTCTTGTGAAATAGCAAAGCCCTGACAGAAGATGATTCATGGAACAAGACTGCTTTGAGGGCTCAAACCCATAAAAGTCACTGCAGGATTGTTTCGATTTTGAATTGAATTAACACCAAAGTTCATCTGCAGTTCCGTATTAATCAAGGCAGCCACAAGTCCCAGCAGGAAATGGGACTGTGTAAGAAGTTCTGACACAATCTCTTCTTTGAATCCACCTGGAAATTCCTGTACACACTCTAATACACAAGGAAACACTGCACTGACACACACTGCAGCACTCATTTCTCATTTCCTGGAAACACCCCTGTCTATTACAATACTGTACACACAGATACAAAAGTACATCCAATCTGAGCCTCTGGTTGTGTCTGAGTGCTTCTGCCTGACTGAACATGCTGTCACAGTCTGTTGGAGAGAAAAAACCCAGTTATGATTAGGTGTGTTCTGCTTGATGGGACAGGTTGGGCTTGCATTAGCTGGGAGTCCTTCCTCTGGAAACTCCTGGGGATTTAAAACAATGTCTGACTAACCAATGTGGTCACACAACCCCCCCCCAGTAGCTAACGGGAGAAGACTGCTGAGACTGACGGCTCTCATGAGAGAAAGGAAAGTTCACTGGGTCAAACCCCAAGACAGACAAATGTCCCGTCAAAGCCTTGTTACAAATGAAAACACAAAAACTGATTCAAATGTTGAAAAATGTGCTTTTAGAGAATCTAACATCTTTACGCAATACACTAATATATAACATAAAATGATTACATTAATAAGTATTGAATTGGTCAAGGCTGTCCTTGATTAGAGGACTTCTTAGTAATCTAAGACATGTGATATGCCAACTAATTGATTAGTTGATTGCTTCAACAGATCTGTTCAACTTAACACAGAATCAGGCAAAGGCATCATTTAAAAAAAGAGATGTGCTCATAACCGGTCAAAAGTTTGGGGTCAAATTTCCATTGCACTCCATTATAGACAGAATACCAGCTGATCTGAGTGGGGGGGCTGATCTTTAATGCAATATCTACATTGCCCATTATCAGCAACCATTCATCCAGCGTTACAAAGGCTCATTCTGTTTACTAATCTGATATCATTTTAAAAAAGTACCTGAGAACCAAAACGACCGATTAGTCAACTAATCGACCAGGAGGGGGCAACCCTTGTAAAATGATAATGTCTAAGACAGAGCTCTTCAACAGGGGGTCTGCAACACCTAGGGGGTCCTTAGAGTCAGTGCAGGGGTTTTAGTACTCCCCCCCCCCCATCTTTAAACATGTCTAAATAAATATTCTGCAACTCTTGATCAAAGCTGGATCATGATCTGTGTGTTCACTGCACTTAGCGAGGGATACAAGTGTAAAAGAAATACCTAACATGTAGTAACTGAAGAGCTGATCAGAAGGCCCGGGATCCACCTATCAGGTTTTACTCAGCAGCTCCACTAAGCACACGGCAGATTAGCGCGAGCTAATACTACAACACACACTCGGAAGCAAATGGCCATAACACACTCCACAGCACACGCACACATAAAAGCTGACGCTGACAGGTCAGCCTAGAGGTCAGCATGTTCCCCCGTGAGGAATTTCAACGGAGCCTCTCAGACCACATAATACTTTCCCTCTTTCCTCAGCAGAAGTCTGTCTCCTATAACCACAGATAATCATTCTTTATTCCCAACTCTAATGTCCTCTGCTCGACCTTCTAGTGTCTGAAAGCCACAGCAAAACTGAAACATGTTTCTTACTTATGTGTTCCTGTTTTTTTAGTAGGGATGTATCTTCCCCCAAAAGAACAACCTTAAATATCACATGTTTAATTATACAATCAAGTGTAATATACCTAAACAACAAGTTCAAATTATTGGAGATAACCCTCATGGAAGATTTTGATAAGATATGAATGGAAAGGGGAACTGGAGAAGACCACTACGAGGATTAGATTCTTTCAATGTGGATAGACACGTGACATTATGTTCTCCTCTAACATGATCTACATTACTTATTATTTGACCTATTGACCTTTGAACTGTGATCTATGATTTGCGAAATCTTATTACTAAATATTTTTATTTGTTTTTAAGTGTATCATTGTCCTTTTATGTTTTTTCACTTTTAAGTTCGTGCTGCATATTGTTTTTTGTAACATTAATGTGTTTTGGTTTTTTTAGTCGTCAAATAACGCTGGTAAAAAAAAGAAAAAGATCACATGCTCAAAGGCCGACCTCCACGTCCCGTTGAGCCAGGCTCCCGGGGAGACAGCTCCTGTTTTGACCCTCTGGCCTTAGGGTGGGATGGACATGGATCATTGACACCCCCAAGGTTATCTGCCCTGCTGCAATTAGCCCCGTGTTACAGACAGATCACTCCACAGAGAGGCCAGTCATATCTTATCATAATGCATTGACTGGACTATTTTACTTGGTTTCCTCATTAATGCCACATTAAAGGTCCTGTTTGTGTTTTCCCAAGATGGCGCGCGCCTCTAAATGTAAGCGGTACTGTCTTTATTAACTATATTTTTAACACACTGTACACTTCCAAAGTTCTCCATGCTTGGGTTTACATGTAGGGACTGTTATTAAGCTACCATGGAAGTGTGGTGTTATTTTGAGTCTAGTTAGTGGTTTTTACTTTACCCCTGCCCCGACGACTGGCGTTATAATCTAAAACTGGTCATTAGCATTAAAACAAATCCCAGAGAACAGTCAACCTGGGTAGCCATGGTATTAACCCTAGACCCTACACACTATTGTAGGCCCATGTTTAATACGCAACTTCATTTCATACAATATACTGTATGCAGTAGGGGGTCCCTGATCCAACTCTCTTTAAGTTAAGGGGTCCTTGACTTGAAAGACCCCTGCTGTAAACCCATCCAGCAGATTTCTTCATATGTTTCCCCCCACCTTCCATCCCTTTTTTTCCATTTGTTTCTACGTGTTACACGTGTTTGCCACTCGAGATGTGAAATCCATTACAGTGAAGCTTTATATTTACCTCACAACACTGGTGTGCCGTGATGCAGACCGAGTTGCTGGGAAAGTCCAATCAGTATGACTGATAAAGATATTAACCATTAACACGTCATTCTTTCTGTTTGAGCTTGTGTGTCGTGTGAATGCCCTGTGGTAGATCAATGAGTTAGACGCACGGCAACCGTGCCTACACACACACACACACACACACACACAACACTGAACGATTGTGTTGTGCAGTATTTTTTTAATGTGTTGCATATCCCGCAGTTTTAAACTTGAATTAATCTGTGTCAAACTCAATACTGTGCTTCATTGATATACAAACACAACACGCTGGGTTATTTAAAAAATAACTGGCTGCTATTCTTTTTCTAACTCAAGAGCAAAGGTCTCTTTACTGTGGATGTGTTCACTGTGGGGGTTTCTCTGCCTCAAATGTGTGCAACGAGTGCAACAACTCAGACTCATTTCAAAACCACAATGCCAAGTGTTGTTCGGCTACAGGATAGAAACACACACAAGGGCGGGGGTGAGACGTGTTATTGAAAAGCTCGAGGAGCGGCTGAAGTGTGAGGTGGGGGAGAATTGTGTGTGACGTGGGATTCGTGTTTAGATCAGTAAAGGGATGACGCGAGTGCTCAAATTCTCTTGAACTCCTCTGACATTAAAAAGGAAACGAGAAGTCCAAGAGTTTACAGACAATACTGTACTTTTGTATGTAAAAATACTCTGCTATGATAAATATGTTTGTTGAAACTATCGAGCTCTTTTCCACAAACAAAGATATAAAAAAAACTTTGAAAAGAGGCTTGTAGCACATCTACTCTTTCTCCCCTCTTGAGAAATTCTGGAACCGTCCTTACATCCCACCTAGCACCAGTTTGACCACGACGGCCCGACACACCAAGCAGACAGCCACGAATTAGTCTAAAGAGGTTGTCCTGCCTCGTCAGTCACTTAAAATGTAAATTAACTTATGAAACTGACTTGGCACAATTTAATGAAATCTTGTTGTAATAATTGCATGGACAGGATGTGAAAAACACCCCCCCCCCGAACCCAGATCTGTGCTTTGTTAGCTTGCAGGCCTAACTCAAACGTGAGCCGTTGTGTACAAAATATCTGCTACGATACACAGTATGTTCACATCATTAGGATGAAATTATACATATACACACGGCTCTGGCATTGTTTGTACTTCATTGTTTGAAATAAGCTGATTTCTGTGAACTGCATGTAGGCTGGCTAAAAAGAGAACTCTTAAAGACCAACACCATGTCCAAAGTCTACTATTGATCTATTATTGGCTCAAAGGACACAGGGACAGGCCAGCCGAGCCTGTGACCCTGCCTGAAGGTGGACCAGCCCATCAGGAGTCAGCAGGCCCAGGAGTGTGAGCCACAAACAATAGCAGCGTTTAAAACAGCCAATAACCTGCACAGAGGGATCCAAATTTAACTGTTCCTGACCTTTTCTGTTTTTTTACTGCGAGCATCTGATGAATTGTGGAGATCCTTGACAAACCCTGCTTGTCTTTTGTCTGATACATACTGTAGCAACAAAAGCCTGGCAGAAGAACAATGAGGGTCACTGCAGAGGGCTTGAAATAATCATAACAATGACAGCTTCCATATTTATAGTTGCAAAGAGACTCCCAACTGCAGCGCCAAAGTGCTCACTTATTAACAGGAAGAACTGCTCCCCGTGAAGAATAAAAGCACTTCTCTTTACTGGCTGAGTCATGGGAGCATGTTTCATTGTTTCCCTCTTGTGTGGTTGATACCACTAAGGCTATAAATGTCTACTGAAAACGCAAATACAGTACAGAAACTAATGTAGCTGAAATGATCTGAAAATACAAATAAAAACAGTAGAAATGTCAACACTAAGGTTCCCTGAGTTTGCTCTGAATAAGAAAAACTGAAAAAGGACTTTGGTAGAAAACCCTTTCTAAGCACGGGCAGCCGCCAGAGATCACTGGGTCATCTTGCATCTGCAGCGCTCTTCCTGTGTGAAGCTGGGGCACTCAGACAGCAGGCCACAAAAATAGGCCATGTGACAGATGGACAAAAGGGGGAACAGAGATTGGTGTGGATAACAAGCATGGATATTTCATCATGGATGAGCAGGCAAAAAAAATCAATATATCACTTCAGATAAGATGTCTGATAAGTTGCTATAGAGAGTCAGCCTCACTGTGACTGGGTACTTACTGAAAGACAGGATATAGCAGAGAGAGAGAGCGAGAGAGAGAGAGAGGAAATGCTATCACCATGCGTGCCCTCGGTTCCACTGATTCTTCATGGGTGAGCTGCTCAGCTCGCACAGAGGTACAAAGTCAGGACATGGTGGTTTTGCTTGTACCTGTCAACAAAAACACTACAGAGCGTGCGTTCACAGAGGTATCATTACCTCTGAAAGTCACACAGAGGTGTTGTGGAACATTTCACTTCTCAGTGTTTGTTCCTGTCAGTGCAATGAGTACCATCAGACTGATTTGACTTTGACCTCCCAACCCTACTGTTTACACTTGCGTGAAAACACACACAAAGACAAATTTCTTTTTTGACCCATTGAGATACAGCAGACACTACTCCACTTCCTTCCTGCAAGAGGAAGCCTCTGTTCATTGGCATGTTTGGCTCTATATGTTCTAAAGTTACAACTTCATTAAATTGTTCGGTCTGGATTTTTTTTCCTCCTCTCACCCTTGACCCAACAGTTAAAGAAAGTGGACTAAATAACAAGAATATCTGCACAATTTAATGCAAATGAATAGCCTCATCATTTCCTAACCATATATATATATTTTTTTAATAAACAGAGATATATATTGGGCGCCTGGGTAGCTCACCTGGTAGAGTGTGGCGTGCCCACATATAGAGGTTTAACCATTGAAGCAGCAGCCCAAGCTTCGACTCCAACCTGCAGTCCTTTGCTGCATGTTATTCCCCTTCTCCCGGCCCCCTCTCATATCTTCAGCTGTCCTATACAAATAAAGTAAAATGCCAAATTTGTTTTTAAATAAACAGCAATGTAGTGTTAGATGTGGGTTATTTCCTAATGACATACTGTGTTCATACAGGAATGTAGGCCCACAGCAGACGCAGTGTCTTGAGCTTTAAAAGGCCCTATTTCCCGCCTTGCCATATTAGTGCCACTGAGCACTATTGGAGTTATTAAAGGTTTTTTTTATTTTTTATTATTGCTAAAAAACAGTGGGCACAACTGGAGCTACATGTGCAAAACTCTAACTCCAGTCTGCACTATAACAGTCACCTGAGCTAAACAGTTCACATCAGCTGCAAAACTCATTCCCAGCAACACAACTCGGATCAACATGTCAACTCTGTCTCAAAATAGGCTCAGTGCAACGAAACGCCATGAACAATCCTCCCCGAGGTAACACACACTGAGAAACACACACACACACACACACACACATACACAAACACTCACTGACACACTGAGGTAAGACACACTGTCACTCAGAACACACTGAGAGTAAAAACACTGGTATCAATCACCAAGACAGAAAATATTAACTTTTCATCCTTACAGTTAGAACAATTTGAGTGACTTCAAACTACTAAATAGTTTCTTTAAAGTTTGTATACAAAACAAACTGTAAATGTTCACTAACTAGTCTAAAACAAGACACCTGCTTAGGCTTTCAGCTAAATTACAATCAGCAGTGTTTCATAGGCACCAGACTGAGATCTATTCTGCTTTGAGTGTGTGGTTAACAGCTGTGACAGCAGTGTGTTACCACCTGAACCAAGTGCTGTAAATCCAGTGTTGTGCAAGTTGCGGTTAGAGTCATGGCATAAGTGTGTAGAGATTTGAAAACTGTGTTCAAGCGATGAAAAAACAAACTAGAGTTTGGTCCACATGAACTACTGCTGTGCAGACTGTAGTCTGAGTTTTGCACATGTGACCCCAGTTGTGCCCACTCAGCAATCCAAACATATAATCTAAATACTGGGCGAACAAATGAGAAAAAAGTAAAGAATAATAAGGAAATTAAAATATAGCACACAGGAGATAAATATGTATATTGTATAGACTATAACCCTCTGTTCTTTTAGCCTATCAAGTAGCCAAACAGTCTCGTTCTGATACCTTAGCTTGAGGAACATAAACACATTGCACACAAAATGCAAAATTGATATCGCTAAGTATCAGTGTCTAATAAATAATTGTACCCAAAAATACATTCTGAAGATTAAAAAAGTTTTCTAATTTTGTTTTGTCCAGATTTCAGTTGATACAAATGAACTGAGGTTTAATAAATGAAACCTTCTAAAACCTTTATCACTCACAGCCCTCAATAACACAATTCTCATTCATTATTATAATATATATATATAATACCATCCCAGCCCCCCCAGACTACTTGGTTCACATTAGATGGCTGAGCTATACAGATGCTGTCTAGCTCACCGTGGACACTGATGGAAGACCTTCCTATCTGAAGGACACACAGCATGGCTCAGCTATACATATATATACACCATGTTCTCTGTTTCCCTGCTAAACATGGACATCTTTTGAGGTGCAAGGGGAAATATAGGCTTATAAGAATAAATAAAAGCAGGGGGCTGGGGTGTGAGCCCTTGGAGGGCGATTTAGTGCAGCCTCAAGATAAGGGGCAAACTGGAGCCCCGGGCTTCCTCAATAAAACACGTTGTGTGCAGATATCTGGAAAGGACTATCGTATAGCAAAGTCCTCCTGGCAGCCAACGGGATGCTTCAGTCATTTGCGTGACTGTTGGTGAATCAGCACCATTATGGTTTTGTTGACTCAAGGGTCTGTAGTATCTATATCCTGTGGAGCCCAAACTGTCACAGGAGAGGCTTGCTTTTTGTTTTACTGGTGCCAAACATGTTTTACTCCTTCAATTTGACTCCATATTTATAGAGCTTTGCCAAAATTGTTCCCTTATTTTTAATGTCTTAATGCTCTTCAGGGTGTCAATCTTATGCTGCGCAGCACTGTGGCCTGCTGCTGCTGATCCAACCAGCTCAAATGTTGTGTCCCTAAGGTGACTTTATTGATCAAATCAATCAACATTTATTTTTCCTGTTTTCCATTTGAAAGTTTGCTTTTATTTTAAAAGATGGGAACAAAACTAAAAGTGTCACAGTTCATGTTATGGAAGATATTTAAGGGTTTAGATGTTAGTTAATTATTTTATCTTGTTGTTCTTTTCCTAAACCTGACTACATGTCACGTTTCCTAAACTCAACCATCACTTTCTTCTCTCAATAACAGCAGCGTGTATGTTTACACCTCCTGTATACAGCGTAGACATACATGCAGATAGCTCAAAATGCATTCAGATAACACACCAGTTGGCTTAAGAAAGTCGGCATGTATTATTTTGCAAAGTCATGATGTCATGTTGATAATTTGATGTTTATACAACAAAAAGTGCATAGTGCTGCTAATTTGATTTGTGGTTTTCAATATAAAACTAGGTGAAATCGGTTCAGTTTTCGTATATTTATTTTTTAAACATTTTCAGCACATTTGAACAGTACAGAGAATACTAATAACTGTAATAATTTGGGTAACTAAAATTATGATATTAATTTATTCATTCATTCATATTTATTATACAGGAAAGTTAAAAGTGACATTACAATATAAACGGGCCTGTCTCAGTTTAAAAAATGGTTTTCGGCAGGTTCCTCTTCTGCAGAAACATAAAACATGGTTACACCACGTTGGGACAGACAATTGTAAAGACATCAATATGAACTAGACATATTTGGACAACTAAAACGACAATACAGTTTCATAAGGTCAAAGACATTTATACAAGACATCATATGAATATGAAATCTTTATACCACTTCATCGTTAGCAGCATCATCTTTGACAATCATGGGGACCTGAGCAGCCGAGTCCTTGATGCAGAACTCCGGGTTGCTTATGAAGCTGTGGATGGAGTTGCGAGACTCAGGTTTCTCCAGACCTTTGCGGGGAGACACGTTGTGTCTGAAGGCATCCATTACACGAGTCTGAAAGATGAGGAAAAACAGCCAGCTCAGGGTTTTATGTTAAAGGAAAATGTTGGTGTTTTCTATCCTGGTCGTATTTTTATTCATATATTGTCTGTTCTGACAGTAGGTCATAATAATAGGTGGCTCTGCTACATATGTCAGAGCAGGCAGCACATATTGCAAATAGAGGTGTGACGAGACAGCCGGCTCACAAGACAATCCGCCATATTGGGTTCATGAGAACAAGACAAGACATTGCTTTGTCAATCACATTTCCTGAATTTTGTTTCAAAGGTTAAACAATACCTGCGTCACCATGCGGTTGTAGCTGCGGAGCCACCTCTTTCTCTTCATTTCCTCCTTCTCAGCGTGGTTGATCTCTTCCCGAGTCTTGGTCTCTTCCATCTCGCCCTCAGGGTTCTCCTGCTGCGTGCCTTCACCTGGCAGCCTCAGGAACTTCAGCCAGCTGGTGGGGACACTGGTTACCAGCTGAGAGGGGGACAGACACAAACATCCTTTTCCTCAACATCTCTGTGACTCAAAGCCCCTGGAGTTTTGGAGACAGTTTTTATTGTCTAATGTTGGTAATGATCAGTTGCACAGAGAACCAGGTCTTCATTACTATATTTATGTCATAATTTGGGAGGAAACTAAGGGCTGTCCACACCAAGAATGATTCAGAGCAATTTAATGAATGATAGAAACACTGACAGATAATCATCTAAATGTACAACATGACAGTGCAAAGAGATTGGTTCCACACAGGTGGTCAGTGGTATGGCATGACATTAGAAATACTTTTGAAGTACTAATGTCACAGAAACCACTGAGAGTGAATCTTGTGTTTTGGATTTTATTGTCATACTGCTGGTAGTCTATATCCACGATGTTCCACTTCCGAGATTGCTCTGTTGCAGCTGGAAACTCCGCCACATGTCACTCTTTTCAGCCGGATGTCCGTCCCCTTCCTCTCTCTGTGTTGGTGTTCTAACTTCTGGTGGATTTCTGAGGACTATGGTTAACTGCTCCTCAGATTTTTGCAAGGTAAATCCAGAGAGCTAGCTGGAATATCTGTTCAAGTTTTCTGTTGACTACTAAAACTACGTTTGACAAACACATGTTCCAACTATACAAGCAGTACCGTGGCTCCGTCCGGCGCTTAGAATTGCACATGACGACTGTTGACGCTCTCTGGGGCTCTGTGTGCCGCTATTTTGGTACATAAAATGTCCCTGAATCCACAAACAGGTAGAATATTGTTACAGATATTTATTTAATCTTACATTGCAAGGTCTGCTGTATCAGTGTGTTATGTATAATTATCATCTGGAGCGGGCAGTGCGTGCTTGACGCCAACGTTTACAGAACGTTATTGTTCAGCCGTGTGGATGCTCATGTCGTTAAAGTTATCGTTGTAGTTATCATTTTTAGTGTGAACAGGCTTTATTGCCCATCAAGCTGTCGGAAGGCTTTACATGTGGAACCTCTGGAGAAGTAATGTGTTTCATTTACAGATCTTTATTTCCTACCAGCGCCCGGTTGTGGGCATGATGAATGAAGAAAGATGTAGGTGGCAAGTTAAAAGTCCCTACTGCACAAATAGCCTATAAAGTTCTAATCATTTTTCAGCAATCATGCAAAATTATACTGTTTATTTGCAGCCTAGTAGTAAATGTAGTTTTTAAGATCCTGATCACAACGCCCCCAGTTTGGCTAGAAACTTCAGGTCATCCCTATCTCCCCTCATTTACTAGTGTCTCACCTGTCCCCACAGGAGGGTGCCGAAACCCAGGAAGGTACACCACAGCCACTGATCGATGGTCAGACCAACACAGCTGAATGGTTTACCACCAAACTGAATAATGATGATCTACAGGAGGAATGAGAGGTGACATCATACAGGAAGTCTTCAACAGAGGTGGATATAGCAATAGAATAGAAAAGTGAAGCCAATAGAACTCAACAGTGACTGCCCACTTTTTGAACTGCTCTGGTACTGGAAGATTTTTTTTCTTATTCAAATGCTCCATTGACATTTCAGAAATTGCTTATATAAAATTGTTACACATCCAATAAGCTAAGAGTTGAACGTAACCATCCATCCATCCATCTTCATCCGCTTATCCGGTATCGGGTCGCGGGGGCAGCAGCTCCAGTAGGGGACCCCAAACTTCCCTTTCCCGAGCCACATCACATGAACGTGACCATAAAACCTTTCATTTGTCAATGTCAAACATTTTGATAAAGGAAAAAGGCAAAGCTATAAGACTGTGTATGTACATAAACAATCATAGTGGTAGCAGCTCACTAGCAGTTTACTGGTGCAATCAACATTTCTATGGTAACAACAAGCTCCACCAATCAGAGATTGTGGCTGCTGGCTTCTATAGGAGCATATACTATCGTTTAACAATCTCGTAGATCGTTGCAAGGCTACTCTTAATGGTTTTGACATTATGGTTGATAATCAAAATTCATAGAGAAAATTAACGTTATTTTCAGAAATCCCACCGTTGAGCTCTATGCAGAAGTGCTTTAACAAATAGGTTATGTCACAGTGGTCCATATACATTCAATTTTACAGTCTATGGTAACTTTACACTGCAACCCTGACCAGATATGATGATTGCCTCGCCCTTCACAGGTTACCTGTGTGAAAATGGTTCCCAGGATGATACAGCAGAAGATGAGGTTGTTGTAGATGCCCTCAAACACATTCCTCTCGCCATGAATCTTGCGGGCGTTGATCTCATTAAAGATCTGCATCAGAACAAACACGTTGAACACGATGGTGTAGTGCTCAGAAGACGGGGCGTGGAGGGGGGCGTCCCTGCCACTGTCAATATCAAACAGCGTCTCACCTGTGAAAGGGAGGGTCAAAGCACCAGTACTTAGCAAAGACTACATACGGAAACCAGCCTTTTGGCTAATTCTGACATATTTACAGTCTCTGTCAAATACATTTATTAATAGAAAAAGATGTGTTAATCAACTCAATCTTCATGTTTTTAAATACAAAACGCCATTCATTTAAACAGTAGTGCATTTACGATTAATTAGTAAGTGCATTGTAATTAGGATATTTTGATGTTTTCTATTCACAAATTTAATGTTTTTTAAGGGATTTTAAAGGGAGTCTGCGTTAGATAATGTAGCTGTGGTTGTGTTCGCTGACCACAGAAAAGCAGGGTGAAGATTACAGCTAGCTGGTAGACGGCGTGTCCAAGGATGTTCTTCAACATGGTGCGGGAAATGAGCGCCTTGTTGCGACCATACGGTTTCCTGAGCAGCAGCTCCTCGGTTGGCTGCTCGGTGGCGAGAGCCAGTGCAGCGAAGGTGTCCATGATGAGGTTGACCCACAACATCTGCACAGCTTTCAGAGGAGAGTCCTTGAAACACACACACACACACGGATGTATTGTCAGTGTCTATTAGCAGAAAAACCACAAGCTCCATTTTGGAATTTCACAAATTTTCAATTTAAACATCAGATTTGCTAAAATGTCCTTGATTTAACAATCATGTATCAAAAAACCGAGGAGGACACACTGTTGGATGCTCTCTTCCTCTTCTACTCTTTCATCAATGCCTAACAAATCTATCTCTTTCTCTCCCTGACCCTGTCTTTCTGCTTGAGCAGAACTGGTTGAAGCCTGAAAATATTGTAAACAAATTAATAACATAACTAATTACACTGGACTGTTCAACTCTGTTTCAGACTGAACATGAGCCTTTTTCAGTTGTGGAAAATACTTTTTGATAATCATCTGGATTGAAGCAGCAAACATTCAGCGTAAGTATAAAAACATTACATAACATTCATTTGTTTATTTGATTCACAGATGCTACATAGTGTTTTGAGCTCAACAACCCAACTGCAATCGCTTGTTTGCTGAGGCCGGGTTGGGCTCCAACATTAACACAATGACAACATTGTATTTAGAGTATTGTGTTAAGGTGTTCATGAGATACCAACCTTTCGTGAACTTGTAAATTTTGCCAAATGCTGTGTGCACGGAAGGGAGGGGCTGTGTGTGTCTGTGTGTGTGTGAGAGAGACGCATGGTGACATAGAGATGAAGAGAGAGCAGGGAATGGAAATGCAGCTGAGCAAATTAAATAGCGTTAAATAAATAAATAAAAAAATAAAAAAATTACTAACGAAACACAGTGTGTGGCGGCCGGTGTTGATTGTGTGTCTATGTGTGGGAAACACTGACCTACGGTCCCACTACAGACCGTTGAGAAAGACGGGTTCAGAGCAATGATGGATTTAAGATGTCTGGCCAAACCACTAATCTTATTCGAACACTGAAGCAAGCTGACAGTAGAGCTACACCCACTTTTCTACAACTACCTAATGTTGCCTGTGGTCAAGGTAGTGTTTAAACAGCAATCTTACAATTACAATTTTGTATTTTGTTTTGGAAAAAAAAGCATGTTAAAGTTGTTGGTATGTGTGTTTATTTATTTAAGTTTATGTTGTGAAGCCACGCAAACCCTTTAGTAATCAATTTTTAGTACACATGATGACATTGAAACATTTCTTTTTATATTCTGACAGTACTGAATACGGACAGTAAACTAAGCCATTAAAAACCTATATAAAGACCCAGTCAAGCAAAAGAAAGAAAATGCTGTGATATACCGTGAAACCGCCAGAATCTTAAAAAACACCGTGATTTGTGGTCATACCGCCCAGCAATGTCATGGAATTGCCAAAATGGGGATCTAAAAAAATCTGGGTTTTCCCTACAAGGTTTGTTTCACAACGCCTTACCGTATGAATAGTTTGGCCTCATGTGGACAAAATATATATGCAGATATATTCAAAACTATGTGTTTCTTTAAAAAGATTGGAGCTTAACATTCCAAACCTGAGCTAATCTTCAGAACTGTGTCGGAGCGGTATGATCAGAATGAGCTGATGTCATAACAACCTCATTACCTTTTAATTAAAATGTTGCCAAACTCTAATTTGTGTATGGGAATAATTGGCATTGGCAAAAATCTTGTTAGTCTGAAATGTCACTCTGATGACAAGGTCTCTAACCAGTTTTTCACAGAGGCGTGCTGCGTTCCGTCCTCTGCCACGCGCCATACCACACCGGGAGCCTCTCAGAAGCAGAGCGTCTTGCCTGTGCGACTTGCAGATTTTATTGTCTCTACTAGTGATGTCACCAGAACCGATACTTCTGATTCCTTCCGGTTCTAAAATTACGATAACCGACAATGCCCATTTTTTTGGAAGGCACCATAGGCACCGTTAGTGATGATGCCAGATGTTAGCAGCATCGGTTCTGCTAACATCTGAAGACATATATTAAATGGTCCCCACTGTCAGTTAGACTGGGCTATAAGAGTGTCAAACGCTACTATTATTATGTCGGCCACTAATGTAGGCAGCAGCAGTGTCAGGTGTATCTGACCTGGGTGATGCAGGCTCCCATGAAGGCCACGAGGACGGCGACCACATTGACTGTGAGCTGGAACTGCAGGAACTTGGCGATGCTGTCGTAGACGTTTCTGCCCCACATCACAGCCTTCACGATGCTTCTGAAGTTATCGTCTGTCAGGATGATGTCAGAAGCCTCCTTTGCCACATCTGTCCCCGCAATGCCCTGCAGAACGCAGCATGTTGGTTAGCTTACATAAAGTTTACACTAAAGCTGGACCCCAAGGGGGTTCTGGGCTCTTATGATTCAGTAGATCCCCCCCACTGGATCCCCACATGTTCTGACACTGGAAGCACAATAATGGAATGGGTTATTGGAAGACTTGAAAGAGGGAATTTTTAATAAACTAAATCTTTCTGAAAGGAATTAATGACGTGGATGAATAAAAAAACAAAGAGAGAGATCCATCATCAAATTAGAATTAATAGAATAATCAATTGTTTTTCCTTTAACCTCCTGGCTGCTCTGGATCAAAATCTGATTTGTCAGAATAAAAGGTCTGAGGGATGGGGCCACAGACAGGCTGTCCAACAGGTATTTGCACATTAGTTTTGTTTATCTTCCATTAACTTGAAACCATAACAAATTAATATGCATCTGATATTTGAATAATTCAAATTTTATATTATTACATTTACAAATAAGTTCACACGTTATTGTCTTTTAAATCAGCTACGAGTTAACGGGTTAAAAAACTAATTTTTTTTATAATTTATGTAGTGATTACTGTATTTACTGTTTTATAATTTACTCTGTCGTGAATGTTACAAAGCAGTGTGATGACATCAGCTACAATCATTACCATGGCAAAGCCAACATCTGCTTTCTTAAGGGCGGGGCCGTCGTTTGTTCCGTCTCCGGTTACTGCAACAACCTGCCTCTCCTCCAGCACGGTGCTGTCGATCATACCTGGGATGTTGAGAGACAGAGACCCATTTTTCACACGTATGGACCAAATGAGTATGTGCCCAAACTTTAATCGCTTTTAAAATCGGTTTAGACACATTTTTTTCCCTGCTGTGTTCATCACGATTATTTGGTTTTCATGTCTTTTCCTCTGAAGGCCATGTCTTTGCCTCTGAATTTCTATATATGCTCAATATATTCTATATACAGTATGTGGTGCTGGAACCAGATGTGGATGAGGGCAGGGCTGGGGTAGTGCAGGAACCAGGTGAGGGTGTAGGCATGGTTGGAGCAGATGAGAGGTGCTGTTGCTCTATGCTCCTCTTGTGGTCCGCCTTGGCTCTTTTAATTCCACTGGCCTTTTGGTGTGCTGGTGGCTATACCATTTAGTTTTGGTAAATAATGTTCATAGTAAGTCAGATGCTTATTAATGTGCATTATCATTTGCTTATAATTCCAAACCCCAACCAACTTCACATGTAACGTCATATACAACTTCATAGTTAACTTCATGTTGAAGTTGTAAATAAATCTTCCTGATGTCAAAGTCAGACATCTCCCTACAGCTGGCCGGTGTTTTCAGCAGACAGTTTTCAATAGTTTTTACAAGCCTATTGCCTATATTTTTGTAATACAATAAATACTGTTACACTTTTTGAAACTATTTCAGCTTGTGTAGGCCTAGCTGAACATATTGAACACACCTTTAAAAATACCGTGATAAAACTGATACATCCCTACTTTGATGTATACAGTACATGTAAGTAAAGTGCTTTAAACTGCCTTGTGTATAAATTGAGGTATAAATATGTTTCCCTTTGCCTTACCTCTCTCTATCCCCCTGTCTGTCTAACCCCTATGTCTGTCTGACTGTCATGACCTGTTTAAAGTGTGTCTTACCTTTGACCAGAGTGTGCTTGTCCGTTGGAGATGATCTGGCAAGGACTCTCAAATTTGGCCAGATCTTATCAATAAGCTCCTGCTTAATCTGCACAGATAGAAAGAAGACATAAAAATATTAAGTTATAGCACCAACTATCAATCCTACAATATTGGCCAGCCCTATCTAGAGTGTTAGATGTGTGTGTCTCACCTCTCCCCGGCGGTTGTGGATCCGATGGTTGAACTCTTTGCCCTCCATACACAGGAAGTCATCTCCAGGTTGCAGGATGCCACATTTGATGGCGATGGCCCGGGCAGTAGCGATATTGTCTCCAGTCACCATGCGGACAGTGATCCCGGCCCGCTGGCACTGTCTAATGGCTTCTGGTACCTAATGAGAACAAAATAACAAAATGTTATCTGTAATGTTGGATGATTTCTGGTTCGCTTAAAAAAAGAGTGGAAAAGAGTGATTCTTGTGGCATAAATCCTGTCATCTTGTTGTCTTGGCCTGTGTCTTTGCTTTGTTTGGATCACTGCGGCCAATGAATAAGGTACATTTTTACACACAGGAAAACGCGCTACCCGGATTAGACTTGCTTTTAAGAGCAGGGAATTTTCCCCGCAGAATAGAGACCGGCTCTTACTAGCAGTATTTGTATTTGTACTTGTAGTATTTGTATTTGTACCCTCCCACAAATGCATATTGAAAGCGCAACTTGTCTTTTCTCGCTCATGTGGCAGGCAAGCTGCAATTTTACCCAAGTGTGCCCTGTTTGTAAATAGCCCGCATTTGTTAAGTCAGTCATTGTGAACAATTAATGCCTGGAAACAGGCATTGAGTATTTTTACTATGATTGACTGGTTGCCTCCCTGTGTCTCTTTAAAAAGACAGGGCTGACATACCTCAGGTCGTACAGGATCCTCAATGCCAACCAGTGCAATACAGGTTAGGTCGCTGAGAATGTGGGCCTCGTCTTCCCAGTTAGGCTCTCCGTCAGTGGTAGGAAAGTCTCTGTAGGCGAGGCAGATGGTCCTTAGGCCCTCTGACGCCATGGACTCAACCACCTTCTTCACCAGGTTGTCTTGGTCCTGACGTTTGAAGGCTTTAACTTTGCCGGGCTCTATCAGGATCTTACAGCACCTGGAACCACAAGAAAGAGTTATGGGATAATCATCTAACTGTGCACAGAGCTGTGTGAGCAGCAGCCAACCTACTTTCTGAGCAGGATCTCAGACGCCCCCTTGCTGTACATTCGGTAGCTGCCATCATGGTTCTTTAGCACTGTGCTCATGGACTTCCTCGCAGAGTTGAAGGTGTAGACCTTGAACAGCTTCTCTTCTGGAATTTTGCTGCGGATGGTCTGGTAGTCTCGGTGCAGGTCGAGGGAAAATCCCAGTAAGGCACATTCAGTCTTGTTTCCTACCTGGCAAGCCAGCCCGCCCTCCTTCTCTGGTGGCTGCAAGAGAGGATGTTAAATCACAGCACGTGTTTTTAATAACAAATCTGCTTCTTCACTTGCGTTTCACTCTCCACACCGGTGTCTTCGGACAAAAAGTCACGTCCTGAGATTGATAATGTTGTCAGACACTTTTAGTAACAATCTGAGCAGTATCAAAACAAAATCACTTTTATTGGACAAAAATCAAGGCTCTACAATTGCCCCATTAAGTTACATTACAGCTCAATTTGCGCCACTCATCATTGTGATCTCGCTTAATTCCAGACCAAATTCAAATATTTTTGGTCACATCAGTCTATTAGACACAAATGCATGAGGAAATGAGGCCCAGCTTGGAAAAAACTGTAGATACCCTTTAATATTCAAAAACATTAAAATTGATTGAGGTTGTCCTTTAAAGTTCCCTCCTGCCATTTTTAGGTGTCCTTTTGCTAAAAAAGGAACATAGTGATAAAATAAACAATAGTGAAAAATATTTTTAGGTAAGCTAAGGTTAGATAAGGTAAGGTTTAGTTGAGAATAAATCATAAATATGAATATAAATAACTGATAGTGATAGTAACTGATACTGATGAACATTTATGTGTGCTCTGATCTGTGCAGTGGATCCAGGAGGCAGTGATCAGTCCTGAGCCTGCTCTCTTATCCAAATGCTTAACAGACAGAGCTTTTAGAATAGACAAATATATATATATTTTTTTTCTTTTCTTTTTTACAGCTCACCATAATCTTGCTGGTATAGGCGCAGTTGACCCCAATGCCCTGGACAAGCAGGTCCAGGATCGGGGCAGGGATCTGGTCTGGCTTTGGCAACTTCTTGTAGTAGCGTCCAGCAATGTATGTCTGCACCACCGTCATGCGGTTCATAGTGAGTGTGCCCGTCTTGTCAGAACAGATGGCTGTGGCGTTGCCCATCGTCTCACAGGCATCCAGGTGGCGAACCAAATTGTGGTCCTTCATCATTTTCTGAAAAAAGGGAAAGCAGAGTTACCTGATACTGAGCAATTTACTAGAAACATTTACAGAATGAACAGTGTTTATTCCAGGATTAGCTGAAGGGTTCAAACGGGCCTAGCAGTGGGTCACTGCTCCAACCTGGGCAATAGGCAGGCAAAGGGATCTCATATTAATGATAAAAAGCTTCATAAAGTGACATTTTCATGCCATGGGACCTTTAAAGAGATGCCAATAAACCAGAGCATATTTTTTTTCCCATTCCGGAATGCTGTGTGGACTCGTCTATGCAGCGCTGTTTAGGAAGGTCTGGCAATGTGAGACTACTTCTAGGCTAGAACAACAACCACATACTAATAGGGGCATTGGCAAAGCATAAGCCTAAGTAGTGTAGTAAATATTATTGAAAAGCTCAATTTGAGCATATCACAAATAATAAGGAATGATATTCTAATGGTATTATAGAGAAAGATTGAGAGCTATATACAGACTGTATATGTTAAGAGTGACTGGATGTATAATGCTGTAAATACAAGAGACCTTGACTGAATAGGCCAGAGAGATGGTGACGGCCAGAGGAAGACCTTCAGGCACAGCCACCACCAGCACCGTCACGCCGATGATGAAGAACTTGACCAAGAACTGTCCATAGATGGGCAGACATGCATGGGCCCAGGGGACCCTTTCAATCAAGAAGGTACTGATCAGGAAGCGAATGATAAGGATGGTGACAGTGAGAATTGCAACAATCAGACCTAAAGACATAAACAGAAAGACAGAGAGAGACAGATACAAACAAAGAAAGGAAAAGACATAGTAGGTTTAGTTTAGCTACAAACCTGAACCTGACATGTTATGTACAATGAGGAGCAGTGAAGAACCTGTTCTGTGCAACTCTTCAATAAGCTACTCCAATAAAAGGCACGTGTGGTTGCAATTATCACCCCAATGAGATGTATTTACTTACATTACACAAAAAAATGTGTTTAACTAATTCTGATTGTCGGTTAACAGTTAATTATTAACAGGATGAGGTGAATAACAGTACAGTATATTTTCTGTTCTGAGTTAAAGCTATAGTCTGTAGTTTCTGTCTCCCCATTGAGGAATTCTAAGTACCGTATTTTCCGGACAATAAGTCGCACTTTGTTTCATAGTTTGGCTGATCCTGCGACTTATATTCCGGAAAATACGGTCTTGACAACCGTCGGCGCATCCACATATTGCAAGTCTTCCGTAATCATGCACCACCCCCACCCCTTCTCCGTGCAGA
Organism: Etheostoma spectabile; assembly: GCF_008692095.1. Taxonomy (NCBI): domain Eukaryota; kingdom Metazoa; phylum Chordata; class Actinopteri; order Perciformes; family Percidae; genus Etheostoma; species Etheostoma spectabile. The sequence goes on along the minus strand of NC_045735.1, from coordinate 15,793,262 downwards.
TGCTAGTAGCTAAGGAGAATACGGAGGATTAAAAAAACATGATGACTCTTTAGAGTTAATTATCTTCACTCGAGTTTCTCAATTACAATACGTAGCTCTGTTGTCTGTAAATATGCAAGAAAAATTAAACAATTGGTGCTGTCTACACTGTGTTATTCTCCTGCTAGAGTTAGTACCCAACAGGCTTAAACAGGGCAAGTTATAAACTTGTTTTAGCCTCTAAACATGCTCAAAATGTCATTAAAAGCGCCTACCCATGTGCATTGATTCCTTCGGCGTGCACACAGCGAATTTGACTGTAGTAGCAGTAGGCGTGTTTCAACTAGTATAAACTTCACCGGAAAACAGAAAATAAACAGAGGTATGTGCACTAGCTGAATTACCACACAACTTCCGTGTCTTTCTGTCCCATCTCCAGCAGTCAGATTGACTGATGACATTTTGAACATGTTTAGGGGCTGAAAACTAGTTTATTACTTGCCCTGTTTAAGCCTGTTGGGTGCCAACTCTAGCAGGACGATAACTGGGTGTAGACAGCACCAATTGTTTTCATTTTTCTCTCTACTGACAGCACTTTTAATTTACAAACAACAGAGCTACGTGTTAAATTTGACCGGAATTCACCTTTATTTAGCTCTATATCGACTCATTTGGATATGGCTTTAATGTAACAGACTTCATTATTATAAAAAAGATTTCCACTAAAGTTTAATCAATCACTCATGTCCACCACATGTGGCAGTTTCAATAAAAGTCCCGTGGATTGTTTCATTGAGGGAGAGCACAGTAACATGTTGACTCTATCCAGCAGGGAGGTGGTGTTGATATCTACACTCTATCACTGTGACATTCACACTCTATTGATCACTGTGACATTCACAATCTATTTATCATTTATGTGATTCTTTGATAACACCTGCTTTGCCGATCTGCATAGCCATTTTGCACAGCTTCCCCTGGAGAACAGACTTCTCCTTCTTTGGTAGGGTTTTCTTCTCGTCTGGTTCTTTCTCCTCGTTAAGTGGCTGCATCTCTACCATGGGTGAAACCTGGGTTTTTTCTACAGAGGAGACAGGAAGTCAATAAAACGTTCAGATGTTTGTACAAAAAACATCAAACCTGCTGGTGTCAGGTCCAAACCATTTCTATTAGGGTCTACCATGCAATGTATGGTATGCAGTGTTGGGAGTATCGCATTAGAAAAGTATGTATAACGTATTTACAGTAATGTTTTCCTTTTTGCTGTAGTAGTAGTATTACGCATTACAAATTACATTTAGGTAATATTATACCTGTTACAATCTCAGTGACGCGAGTTACAATCTCAGTGACGCGAGTTACAACGCATTTAACCTGACGTTTAGTGGTGTTTTTTTTTTTGTTTTTTTTTACAATTTACCAACACTGCGAAACATTTCGACAGAGAAAAGTCTGCGAGTATTATTTCCTGTTGCCGAAATTTGATGTCTGGAATGACTGCGGAGACAGATACATTTGTGAGATGGATATTCTTTTCAGAAGTTATTTACACTCTGTTTAAGCAAGGTGCTGTCCCGTCACTGTTCCCATGGTCAGAGCCAGAACCAGAAACATCTGTGTCCCAACAGGTAACGGCAGTGTGTGGTGTTGCTACAAGTAATATTATTACATTTTATCAGCCGTGGAAAGTGACTATGCCCTACTTCAATACAATTGTAAGGTACTTGTAATTGAGTATTTTTATTTTCTCCTACTTTATACTTTATTGATCTGGTGATGAAATTCCTAAGCTACCTGCCAAGTCAAACTTATGCTGTCATTTTGGTGAAAGTAACTCAAAAGTAATGCTAAAGTAGAGTAACACATTACAATTCAGAGACAGTAATATTGTAATAGAACTAATTATTCTCAAATGACAGTAACTAGTAATCTATAATGTATTGCATTTTTGAAGTAACTTGCCCAACACTGATGGTATGTACAAATTCTCAAATTAAAGCCAGTATTCAAATAGTGTAGTCGTTTATAATAGTGAGGTTTTTATAAATCAATGTTAACTGCTGTCAATGAAATTGATACTTTCAGCTAGGAATGCTAATTTAATAGCCAACCCTTGTTAACCAATTATGAACTATTCACCATTCACAGACAAGTAGGGATCTGAGTCCCAGTCACAAGGTTGTGCGGAGCAGCAGAAGTGTCCAGTTTTCCTGGTTGCCCCGTGCTGCCTTTCCTGACCTCAAGTCCTTGGGTCGTCCTCTAGAGAGGTTCTGTCTTCGTGGCTATTACGTTTCACACTCCCTCAACCATTGATTAATCTGCTCATTATTTTCTCAATTAATTGATTGATAGTTGATAGATAGTCAAGAAAAGAAGTTAGTGATAAACGCCCTGTGTAATTTCCCAGAGCACAAGTGGTAGGCTATGTTGTATCTAACCAACAATCCAAAAATCCAAAGCCAATAAGTTTGTTATCATGTATGACAATGAAAAGCATCAAATTCTCACATTTAGGAAGCATGAAACTTCTCCTTCTCTGTGAGTCATACAAACCAAACATACTTTTTTTGTCATTCTTCTCAGCTTCACCAGTAGCAAGCAGTGTTAAGATGATTCCTGTCTGAGAATTCACACCTACAGCGGTGACCAAAAACTTGCAAGAGCCCTCCATCACATGGGTGCCTGAGAGAGAGAGGGAGGGAGAGAGAAAGGGGGATTTTACCACAGTGGGAGCTGTGGACAGCTTCATTGAAAGCACACAGGAATGCCATGATAAAAAGAAAGCAATAAAAGTGACAGATCTTAGTTAAAACTTATTACAGTGGCTGTATGTCACTTTGTACAGCATGCATATTTTTTTCCACTTGTCACCATGTTCCTTTTGGCTTTAACACTACTTTGGTGAGCTGATTGTAATGTTGTATTTTGGGAAGCACAAACCGAGTCCATGCATCCTTTGCAGGAATGTGTGCATTTCTGCACAACCCGGCATGAGAACCATACAAAAGGCATTAAGAGTTCTGGTCCAATAGGAAGCCTCCTAAAATGATCTATTTTTAAATCATCCCTCACTGTTACTGTGGTGGCTCTCACTAAAATAATCATTGCCATAACACACTAAGTTTACATAATGAATAATATTAAATATAATAATAAAATATTGTCATTTTTTCAGTGTTTTAGGTGGTTAAAAGTTGTATTATTTCAGTGTAGGCAGTGGTTTAATGTCCCATCTATAGGTGTGAAAGCCTGAGAGATGAACAGATTTAAGTCGAAAATGAGCAGCAGAAACTGACTGCTAAGAGCTGACAGTAACAGCTAAACTCACACCGAAATGGGTTATAATTTGATGTGAATGGAGAAGAGTTGAAGCACCTGACAGCAACATGGGGTCTTTGTTGACACTCTTCTTGACATGATCCGACTCTCCAGTCAGAGAGCTCTCATCAATCTTCAAATCATTGGCCTGAATTAGGATGCCATCAGCAGGTAGGAGGTCACCTGGAAAACCAACACACACAGGTAAACTGTAACAACAGTCCTAATGATCTGCTGGTAGTGAGCTCTGTACAAGAGACAAGACTCATTGCTGTTCAGTTTTGAATTTAAATTCTTTGAGGATCATAAATTACATTATATTCACTTCCTTTATTTTGTGGTGGCAGTGTAACCTACATGCAATCTCAAAAGCATGACACATTGAACTGGGTGCAACACATAACTAACTAGTACCATTTGAAGATTTTCAATCCTAGATACTAGGTTACCTGAATTTTCTTGGACTACATTCATTGCATTACATTCTTTTCACCTTTAAGGTAACTGCATTGAAATGGCCCAGGATTCACATGATTATGTCCACTTTTCAAAAAAAGGTGTGAACACAGAGCATATACAAAATACATATTTTGAAATAAGATGAATTGAATTAACTGGATAAAAGAAAATCCTGACAATGACTTAATTTCAACTAAAGACGTATTACCGACTGCTATCTGTTGCGTTTTCCTCCCGTTACTCTGTCCTCTGTGACTGTCCACATCTGGAAACTAAGCTGCACGGTACAGGGAACTACTGACTGGCTCATGATCAGACGGTAGTAGCGGCAGATGGGCTATACAAAAGACCCGGGGCGTTCTATGAAATGACGCATTAAAAAAATAATCGCTTGATCACGCAAATTTGATTGTGGGAAGTCAAAATCGTGATCGCGATTAAAATTTGATTAATTGTGCAGCCCTAACCACACACACACACACACACACACACACACACACACACGCACGAGACACATGAGTTTTTCTTCTGTGTTTTGGTTTCCTCCCACCATAAACACATGCATTCTAGGTAACTACTGTTGAGTTGGTCAACAGTAACTTTTTTTTCACTGAGTGTGCAAAATTTTTGTTATTTTCTGTGCTACAGATGCATTACAGTCAGTACCAGAAAAGTATGAAGATTTAACATCCTTTTTTAATAATCTCAACCAATGGAAGCTCTGCTATAGCTAAGTGCATGCTTTTTCTCTCACCGTATTTGGCTTGCGCAATGTCTCCAACGACAATCTCGGACACATTGACCTGGATCACCTGCCCCACTCGGACAACGGTGAACTTCTGGTCATGCTCGATGCGACTCTGGAGGCCGCGGAACTGCTTCTCTTTGCTCCAATCGTTAAAGGCCGTCACCAGGACCACGCAGACCACCGACAGCAGGATGGCAGTGCCTTCGATCCATCCAGCCGCTGCCTCGCCTTCATCCTCCACGCCACCAGACGCTTTGCCACAATCTGAACAGAGACAGCGCAGGCTGGAGTTTTAGCTTTTTGAACATGTGTTCCCCTGCTTCTTTACATACTCAAAAAGTGCAGAATGCACAGAGCTCTAGACCGCTTGGAATAAAAGAGCAGGCAGCAACCAAAAAAAACATCCAAAAAACACACCTTCACTCAGTGGTTTCTGTGACATGAGAAATACTTTAAATGAGTATAAATTTTGGGAACGTCTGGAGGAGACCCCTGTCCGACAGACTTTCAACTCACACCTCCGGCGGAGCTTTTCGGACATCCCTGTGGAGGCTAGGGGCATTGAACCTGAGTGGACAATGTTCAAAGTTTTCATTGCTAAAGCTGTGGCGGCGAGCTGTGGTCTTAGGTGCCTCAAGGGGCGGTAACCCACGAACACCCTGGTGGACACCAGTGGTCAGGGAAGCCGTCCGACTGAAGAAGGAGTCTTTCCGGGATATGTTGTCTCGGAGGACTCCGGAGGCAGTTGCAGGGTACCGACGGGCCCGAAGGGCTGCAGCCTCTGCCGTGACAGAGGCAAAGCAGCGGGTGTGGGAGAAGTTCGGAGAAGATATGGAGAAGGACTTTTGGTCGGCACCAAGGTGCTTCTGGAAAACCGTTTGCCACCTCAGGAGGGGGAAGCGAGGAATCATCCAAGCTGTATACAGTAAGGATGGGACGTTGTTGACCTCAAATGAGAGGTAATAGGGCGGTGGAAGGAGCACTTTGAGGAACTCCTAAATCCAGCTGACACGCCTCTGTGGTAGAGGCAAAGCTCGAGGATGATGGGGATTGTCGTCAATTTCCTGGTGGAAGTCGCTGAGGTAGTCAAACAAATCCACAGCGGCAAAGCCCCAGGATTGATGAGATCCGTCCCAGAAATGCTGAAGGCTCTGGGTGTGGAGGGCTGTCTTGGGTTTACACCCCTCTTCAACATTGCGTGGAAGTCTGGGACGGTGCCTAAGGAGTGGCAGACCGGGGTGGTGGTTCCCCTCTTTAAAAAGGGGACCAGAGGGTGTGTGCCAATTACAGGGGTATCAGACTTCTCAAGCCTCCGGTAAAGTCTACTCCACGGTGCTGGAAAGGAGGGTTTGGCCGATAGTCGAACCTCGGATTGAAGAGGAACAATGCGGATTCCGTCCTGGTCGTGGAACAACGGATCAGATCTTTACTCTCGCAAGGATCTTGGAGGGGGCCTGGGAGTATGCCCAACCAGTCTACATGTGTTTTTGTGGATCTGGAGAAGGCGTATGAGCCGGGTCCCCCGGGAGAAATTGTGGGAGGTGCTGCGGAATATGGGGTGAGGGGGTCCCTCTCAGGGCCATCCAATCTCTGCATGACCAAAGCGAGAGCCGTGTCCGGGTTCTCGGCAGTAAGTCGGACTCGTTCCAGGTGAGGGTTGGCCTCCGCCAGGGCTGCGCTTGTCACCAATCCTGTTTGTAATATTTATGGACAGGATATTGAGGCGTAGTCGGGGCGGGGAGGGGTTGCAGTTCGGTGGGCTCGGGATCTCATCGCTGCTTTTTGCGGATGATGTGGTCGGTTCGCAGCCGAGTGTGAAGCGGCTGGGATGAGGATCAGCACCTCTAAATCTGAGGCCATGGTTCTCAGCGGGAAGCCGATGGAGTACTTTCTCCAGGTAGGGAGTGAGTCCTTACCTCAAGTGAAGGAGTTTAAGTACCTTGGGGTCTTGTTCGCGAGTGAGGGGACCATGGAGCGTGAGATCGGCCGGAGAATTGGAGCAGCCGGTGCGGTATTACATTCCGTTTATCGCACCGTTGTGACGAGAAGAGAGCTGAGCCAGAAGGCAAAGCTCTCGATCTACCGGGCAATTTTCGTTCCTACCCTGATGGTCATGAAGGCTGGGTCATGACCGAAAGAACGAGATCCAGGGTACAAGCGGCCGAAATGGGTTTCCTCAGGAGGGTGGCTGGCGTCTCTCTTAGAGATAGGGTGAGAAGCTCAGTCATCCGAGAGGAGCTTGGAGTAGAGCCGCTGCTCCTTTGCGTCGAAAGAAGCCAGTTGAGGTGGTTCGGGCATCTGGTAAGGATGCCTCCTGGGCGCCTCCCTAGGGAGGTGTTCCAGGCACGTCCAGCTGGGAGGAGGCCTCGGGGAAGACCCAGGACTAGGTGGACAGATTATATCTCCAACCTGGCCTGGGAACGCCTCGGGATCCCCCAGTCGGAGCTGGTTGATGTGGCTCGGGAAAGGGAAGTTTGGGGTCCCCTACTGGAGTTGCTGCCCCCGCGACCCGATACCGGATAAAGCGGATGAAGATGGATGGATGGAGTATAAATCTTTGCTCACAGTTGAGTAGGTGGCTTTTAATAGGGCTCAGGACACAATCCCATTTTCATTGCTATAAATGTGGACAAATGTGGCTCATACCACTTCAGAATGTGCTTTTAGTGACGTCCTGAGCATAGTAAAACCCTAAGAGTATTTTCACCTATACTTAGAGCTGTCCACTTGGGATCCGATTGCTTTAGATCACATTTAATTACATGGTGAAAACCTGACTGAAAACAACAGAAAAGAGGGAACACATTCTGACCATCAGTTGATCTGACTGTTAGTGTAAAATAAAAATAAAAACTTACTCTGTCGTATATGCGTGGGTGGGTGGTAGAAAGACAGGCCCAGTGAAAAGATGGCTGCCAGCATCAGGACGACCAGGGTGACATCCTGCAATGCCTCCCACACTAGCTCCACAAATGTCTTTGGTTTTTGTGGAGGTATGTGGTTCTGGCCAAACTCTTCTCTCCTTTTGACAATGTCTTCCGTTGTTCCATTTAAACCTGCAGTAGGAGACAAAAATTAATCATCAGAGACAAGTCCCCGTCTGATCCTGACACCATTTTCTTGAGTTTATATTTGATGTAACATCTTTTGATCGAAATTAATGTCATAAGTGTTTCAACATTTCTAATCATTAAAAATTATTTTAGGCTTACACCTTTTTGATGGGGTAAAACTTACACTATATTAAAAGTTCAACTTCCATGAAAATGTAAAAAAAATAATTTGTATTTAATATGTAATAAGCTAAAAAGGCCACGTCATGTACTCCAATGGTAAAGGGACGCTCCTAAAATGCACTCTACATCTGATTGTTCTCTGTAAAATCAGACGGTTGCTCTCTTCTTTGGCACACATCATTGTAAACTAGCAAATGTATGTAGCCTAATGTATGTATGTACATGTAAAAGATGTAGTTTGGCTTCAGAATTACTGTGGAGACACAAACTGAACACAGAAGTAGTTTCTAAATATATTTACCATTAACAGGTGATGTTCTCAGTCTGGCACACAGTGCGTTAACATCTCCGTATTTCTCCTTGATCATGGTCACTGCCTCTTCTCCTCTTAGCTCCATGAGGGAGCGCAGATCCTGCAATGAGCAGCTGAAGTGCATTTGGTGGTTGGCCATACTGACAGAGGCCTGGCAAAGAACACAAACTCAGGGGTCGGCCTAGAGTGCAGATCTGGTCTGACAGGGACTCTGTGACTGTAGGGGGGATAAATCAGGTAATTTATATAATACAACTGAACATTTAGCCCATTTCCCAAAAAATACCAAGATATACCTTGTGTATCACCATAAAAAAATTGTGTCCATCCTCAGCATTATGATGAAGTTAATATGTTAACATACTGTAGTTACCATCTACGTTAACATTCTAAGGAAGTGAATTTGAGCATTGTTGGTGGGGCATGATATTTTCATGGTCAGAGACTAATGCTACTTTTGTTACTGTTGGATTAATGTATACATAAGTCAATGTCTGACAAAATTCTCTTTCTGACTGTAAGGTAAATTACAAAGAAACAGGACACAATAGTCCGGGTCAGTGGCTTTAGCCGTATCCTGTGCACACCGTGCGGTAAATTTGAACTCCCAAACATAAGACCAGTGTTGTGTGAAAAACTGATTCCATGTAGAATCTGTTTCCTCTTACCGAAATCTGTGTCAAACCTATGTCATTCATATTCTGTACATGTGACGCTACCGGTGTACCGTTAATTTCTCAATCTCTCTCTTAACGCCATTTAATTTTATAGCATGGTCTGGGTGACAACTCGTTCTGATTGGCAGCAGGGTGTCCATAAAAAAGTAAGCTAACTTTTCATTAGCTTTCTGGCTCATAATGGACTGAAAATATCACCCGTAGCTAAGCCTGTAAAGTCGTATCTAAGGTCAGTCCTATTTCCTGGAGAAGTTAACGTCTCCAGTCAGTGCATATTTAGCCAGCTAGCTAGCTAGCTACCTAACCTTATCGGATTGGAATAATTGTTTCAGGTGTTAGTCAAACCTTCGATTGTAAAACGCATTAAAATTTTAAATATATTGTCCTGAAATAGGTTATTTGGCAAGTGACCATACCCCTCGGAATTAAAAGACTTCCATCAACGGTTCAATGGACATCCGTCGTGCATTAACGTTAGCTAGCTAGCTAACTGAGGTTAACGTTCACTTACCTCTAAAGTTACCTAGCTACGTTAGTTCGGAAAAACGTTTGCAGAAATTAAATTATTGATTAACGTTACTACATTATGAATTCTTCTTAATTAATTAAAGCTGATAAATTCATCAAATACTCAGGACAGGTTGTTTAATTAACTTACCGCGTTATTGAACATTAACTGGCGTGTTAGCTAAGTAGAACTAACGTAAGCTATCGTAAACGTTCATTTAATAGTTAACCTAGCTAACTGCCGCAACATTACCGTTATTCTCGGATAAATTTTAAACGTGAGCTAAACATTAGCTACATTATAAATATCTAAACAAAACTCACTCAACACCGAAAGGAGTATTTTTCGTTAACGTTAGCTTTGTGTCGACAAAACGTAGCTATAGCTAGCTGTCTCTGCTTACCTTTCACTATAGCTACTTCTTAGTATGTGATGCTATTCTATTAAGCTGGCTAGTTACCGGTAATTGTTCATTTTAAAAAGCCGAATGCACCGCTCTGCTGCCGTTGGACCAACAGGACACGCACACAAAACGATAAACCGTTATGAAACCATGGGAACCAAAAGACATTTTTAATAAACGTATTTTAAGCATAGACCTATGATTTTAAGTGAATATTTGGCTACAGTGACTACTGTCAGTATGTTAACTAGTAAATAACCAAAAGTGGCGTTACGTTCATTTCATAAAACAGACCTTCATGTGTAGATTGTCAAGTAAATACCAGCGAAATAGACAATATAATATTGATTTCAATATTGGCAGTTGAATGGTAGCCTATACGGTATATTGTGTTGGCTAAAAACTATACTAATTACAGGTAAGACCATAATAATACAGTCTATGGGTAAGACAGACAAAGATATGTGAAACAGATATGACCATGCACTTGACTTGACTTGATAAGATGGAAATTAGCAGTTGTTCAGAAACACTGCTAATTTCCATCTTAATACATGACATGACAATTTAAAAAAAACAACTGTTAAATTCGTTTTGATTAGAAAAGCTGAAATAGAATAATTTAAAAAAAAAAAAAATTACGGTAAATACACTTACTTAGGCCTACTGAAAACATGATTCTCAATTTTTTTTAAACCTTATGTCTCATAATCAGCTCTATGTTCACAGGCATTTGCCTCCATTTCTTGCATTGCTCTCAATGTACATAGAAATAGATATTTAACAGCTAAGAACAAGGGCAACAAAGCTGATCAAATAGCAAATAGGACTATTTTGTACACAAGTGTATGTTTATGATGTATATGTTTACAGATATGATGTCCTGATGATCTACCATTCGCACGTTTTCTTTATCCCTATTGTCTTACTGTACATACAATATGTGTATCTTTATGCATGTGTCTCTAGCCTACATATACACTATTTATATACACTTTTTATGTCTGTACAGTCAAATTACATATACCTTGTTCAGCTTTGTTGTCCTTGTTTTAAGCCAAGTCTTTTTCTTCATGTAGGCCTACCAGAGAGCAATTCCCTGTGTGCTTTACACTCACTGATTTTATATCTACAGGTGCGATTCTAGGATCAGACATTTAAGACCTTTACAGAACAACCACGTCAGCTAACAGTTTGTTACACTGTTAACACTATGATCTCCATCATGAGTGTTGTATTTTATTTTAAAGTTTTTGTCTATTGCTTATTGCTGCACAGGATGTTTGCATGTTTTAAGGAAATGGCACAACCAGTGTTGGCTGTATTTTGTTGCGTGCTTGCATGGCTACATACAGATACAGATAGCTTTATTTGTCACCTGTGCACAGGTACACAGTGAGATGATACTTTTTTTGGAGCAAGCCTCCAAAATGTACTAAATGTGAATACTGTTGATGTATTACTGTACTAATGTCTTACTGCTTCCTGTTGCTCTGCATGGCTTTTTGAGAATGCTTATTTTGTTGCTGTCTTTAGCAGTCTAGTTGTCTTCCATCTGTACATTTTAACCTTTAGGCTACTAACGTCTTGCTGTTTCCTGTTGCTCTGCTGTCAAAACATCTGGCCAAAGGACTGCAGTTGAAAATTAGCCAGCGGGCTAACACTGTTATTATAGAAATGTGGAATGTGTGCTGTCTTTATGAATAAATAAAATGAAATGAAATTGTGTGTTTAGTGATTCACTACTAATTAATTCTGCCATTTTCCCTGTTATCAGGCTAGTACCAGGTTGCTTAGTGCTTTCTGGGAACCTTTCTAAGGAGCTACTGTTACATATGAGATTATTAGGAAACTATAGAACTGGTGAAATAAAGTTTTAGAGCTTTAGTAACTTTGTCAAGCAGCTGCCTAGATTCCCTGAATCTATGGAGGCACAAAGTTGAAGTACTCCTACTTATCAGGTTATGTTGGACACTGACCTGAATGAGATCTGGGGTGCTACTATCTCAACTCACATAACATGAGTTCACAATCCCACCACACCAAGTTCTAAAAACAGCTGACAAGACGGGTTGTTTAAAATCAATTGTTAACTACATGGGATAAAACATGGAAATCTGACAGGATTACGTTTCACTGGAATTGTGTTTAACACGATTTAATGTGACAAATACATTGATTGATCAAAAATGATGATTTCATCAAAAGTGTGAGTATATCTGAACCAGAATCTACCATTTCTCACTCCTGCCCATAGACTGTATATATATTGATTAATATTAACGGTCTATGCTCGTGCCCCCTACAGAAGCTTCCCTCCAGTGATTTGGACTCCACCTAGTGGTACGTAAATAACAGTAACTGTAGGAAGAGCAGCTGTCATCTCTCTGTGTCGGCATCATCGTGGTCACAGCAAATTCAAAATACCACAACAGCTAAAGGATCCAGATGTGTGGTTTGTTAGTGTCTCGCCAAGAGAATAAAAGACATACAATAGCAATGACTGGACATGTTTAGACTACTTTTGATATTGCAGAGGAAATGAACTTCAAATGGCGTGGGTGGGCTCACAATGGTTTGACCCCATGGAGACCCAGCTGCTGAGTCTGATATTTCCTGCTTCCCCGACCAGCCAAACAGGAGCTACCAGACGACCTCAATCTACTGGGAATGTTACTATTGGTAACCTGAACAGTCCGCAGATGTTCACATCAAACAAGAGACAGTACACACACATCTCAAACATCTTTATGTAAAAAATGTTTTTATGACCACAAGTCAAACAATAATTCATCTTTTGTCACATTAGTGTTCACATCAAATTAGTGCAGAGCTTGAAACATTACATTAAAAGCTCACTGTTACTGTCTGAGCGTAACTGGGTTTTTGTAAACTTGAATATAACCTATAAAAAAAATTGGTCCTCATTTCTAAGATCAAGTTGGCCTTATGTACATGAAGTGAAATTATTTTGGCAAACAGTCAGCGTCTTTATAAATGCAAACATCCATGACAGCCTTGTGACTGTGTAGGCTCAGAGGGAAAAGGCTTTAATGGTCCAAACACATTTTCTCAACTTCATCCATCCAGTCACATGGAGAGTCTTCCTCAAAGTCTCTATGAACAGAGAAGCAACAGTGTAATGCATTACAAATATCTTTTATATCACATATACTAATACAAGTCAATATACAAACACACATACAGTATATATACACACACATATACAGTATATTTATATGTGTATAATGTATATCTATATATACATACACAAACATACATATATATGATTATACAGTATATGCATATATACTGTACATATATATTTATTAATATATACACATACATAAATATGTATATATACACAACAACAGTACATTCTACAGCTATCAAACAGATTCATACAACCCTCTCTTTAAACAAAAATGTATACATTAATATTTAATGTTTATTTTTCCAGGTGCTTCATTGATTTTTTTTGTTAATAATTTGCCTTACATCCGGTATACGGTACGGTGCTTTAGAAGATCAAACTAATAAGTCATAAATCATCATTATCATCGTTTTGCAGCATATGTTTATTTTGAAAAGGTATATGACTTTTGATTATCATGTCTTTCCTACCACATACACATTTTGTCATAACCAACACATTAGGCATTAGTGTCTTTACAAGATTTGTCTGACTAAAGACTCCATCGGGGACGTCAATCCCCAGGACTTCAGAATTAAACTAGAAACCTACAGGTCTTTCCCTTTTCTTCCTGCTGATGTACTGTACCAGTCGGATTCAATGGAATGTGCCCCTCCTCGGTAATGTCATGTTAAATAATTCATTATTATTAATTATTGCAATAAGCCAGGGTTACTTACGTGTCCTCGTCATCAGAGCGAGGCTGCAGACGGTCCTCGTCTAGGACCACTTCAGGCTCTGGACCGTCAGGGTCATCCCCCTGTGGCTGGGATAGGGGTCCCACCAGAGGGCCCTCACCTGAAAATGGAAACCAAAGGGGACTGTTTCTATCACCCCCTACCAGTGATGGAGTACTCAAGTCCTGCACGCGGACTCAAGTCCTACAACAATACAAAACTGAATCAGCATTCACACAATAATGTGTGTTCAGACGTAAACCGACCTCCTGTGTTTATTAAAAAGGTGCTGAAGGCTCTGCTCAGCTGGGCCTTCTCCAGCAGACTCAGAAGCTTCTCGGGAGGACCCCTGTCCCATCGTCTCCTCTGCCTGCTGGCGTCTGGCGCCTCTGACACACCGGGAAAAACAGGGATACAGCTCATACAGTATTTCACTCTCCAAACTTAAGTTTAGTAAAAAAAAAATGAGAAAGTGAAAACAGTGCTGCTGCTGTCATACCTCCATGAGTAGAAGCTGTCATGCTGTCGGAGGAGACGAGGCTGGCGTTGGCCAACATCTGCAGCACGCTGTCTGACGGCTGAGCGGCCCATTGCTTACGAGGACCCGGCTCTCCGCTTTCACAGTGGGCTTCAGGTAACTCCACGCCTGAGGAAAAGGGTTACTTAGGATCATTTTGTGTTATATTTCTTGTTTTCAAGAGAGTCCTGACAAAGGCATCATCTACTCTGTAGATAATACATGCATAAAAACACAAAGAGCAAGAAGAGAAAAATATATCAATAAACAAAGATTTAGGAAACTCCTTCCTTTACCTTTCTCAGGTTTTCATAAATTAAAAAAATATCTAAGTATTATAGAAATAACAGTGAATGCTTTTCATGTTTTGGGTATGGCTGCGTTGATTAGATTTAGTCAAGTCCTGTCCAAATTATCTAAACTTTTATTGTGTTTTATATGGTTTGAAAAAAAATAGAATAAAAACATTACATATTTGACATTGTTTTCACTGACAACCACATGTAGGTTCCCACCAGTCTCGCAAAACATATCTGTGATGATTGCAGCAGCATGTCCTTTTTTCATGACACTATTGTTAACTTTGACCGGGACTCTACCTTCGGATGTTGATGTTTTCATTAAGCTCTTCTCTCTCAGAAAATTAACCACCTTCTTTCCCTCTTGTCTATCCCATCGACCCGTACGCCTCCCCTGTGCCTGCATCTCTAGCGCCTGTAAAAGATTAAAAGCAGAAAATCAAACACACAACATGAGCGCCGTGGCCATCTGAACTAACAGCAGCTGGTCAAAGGCCAGATTCCACATAGGCTCACCACAGCTGGGGAAATTGTTCTAAGAGTTTAAATTCCCACTATGACACCCTGTTGTGACAGTGTGTCGCACTGATGGATGAGCAGCCATAAAACCACTTCAGGTTCAAGTGTCTGAGTGGCTGTCACCAAGCAGGAAGCTCAGGTGCAGTGAGCAGCACTTGTAAGAGCACATGTGTCGACTTGTGTCTGTACCTCGGAGGGCAGATGTGCACGCAGGAGTCTGGAGACCCGGTGAGAGGTCAGGATGCTGTGCAGGGATGGCCTGTCTTTTGGGTTGGTCTTAAACATCTGCTTGACCAAATACTGCAGCTCGTAAGGCAGGTGATTGGGGAGGGGAGGGTACGCACCCCGACACACCTTAAGAATCAGGCTCTTCCAGCTGGGTGCCTGGAACTGGACACAAGAGGGAGGTGTGAGGATCTCCTGGACAACAACCCACACCCAACATCTGAGCCACAAAAATATACAGCAGACAATCTAACTCAGCTGAAGATACTGGGTCTCAATCCTCCCACACACGTGTTATACAATGATTCATTGACAATATTTGGAGAGAGGCCCAGAGTCAAACCCGTGGAACATGGAGAGAGGAGGGACGGGAAGTACCGGGTGTCGCAGGGTGCAGAGCTCGTAGAGAACGCAGCCTAGAGACCACACATCACTGCAGAACACATAAACACAGAGATGCTTATTCTCTCACACCAGACATTCGTCATGTATTGTACTGGCACAGTCACAAAGATCCAAGACTGGCTGACCCACGCATGTGTTACATAATCACTGCTGAGCTGAGAACACAGACTGTTTTGAAAACTCCTCATTGTTGGTGCATTTATTTGAAACTCCAACATCCAAGACTGGTTGATAAAAAGCCTTGTGTTCACAAGTTATGCTGATGGAGGGGAAACTCTAAGCAAACATGGAAATTGAGCAAAGATCATGGGATTGTTATTGCAGTTAAAAAGTCTGTCTGTGGTCAGTTTGGCCAATGAATGATATCAAGTCCCAGACATCAACATGTCCCTTCAAAGCACTATCGACGGGAGTTTTGACAACTGTTTATGCTCCTAACTATGCAATAATAATGTAAAGAAAACACAGTATGACTGTATTTTCTATACATTTTAGCAATGTGGTACACGATGTGCATGTGCGCTACCTCCAAGGTAATATTCAAAATATCATGCAATATCATAAAAGTGCATTATTGGTTTTGTGCAAACATTACATATGATAACGCCCCCAATACAGATATGTAACTTTTGATTCCATGTGTACCTTTCTTATCTGTTTCTTGTTAGGCTAAATGTTGCCTAATGGGGATTGACATTGTAATTTGGTGCACATATGGGACAACCCATCTAAGGGTTTAAGTAAATAACACATGCACATTCTGGAGATTTCTTATACAGTACGTCTCGCAATGCCAGACCTGTGTCCATAGTCGCTGTGGGGGGGGGAGCTCTGGCTTGTTTGTATTTCTTTAAACCAATCACAATCATCTTGGTAAGTGCTAAGCAAAGGATGCAGCACGATGCTCTTGCAAAATAGAGAGTAAAGAGAAAGGTACATCTGCACACACAGACTGCACATCCAATAAGGTAGACTTAAATGCATAAGCCTGGGCATTGTCTGTATATGCATATAGCACATTTTATGAGTTATAAGTATCCATATAACTATATGCATATATCAGCTTTATGTTTGCCTATGTTGTTCTAATATATTTGGTGGTATACAGCTTTTGCCATATCTAATAAATACTTCCATTTGCAATGACCCAATTTTTCACACATGGATATTGATCCAAAGTCATAAAGGTTTTCATTTTGGTTTTTGTATTGTTGTCTTTTCAATTATTTGTACTTGTGTCTTTTTCTTACGCTCCAGGAAGCAAATTAACTTTCTCATCTGGCATAACAAAGTGAAGGTTTCAATTCATTTTCATTTGATCTTGTGCCATACACAATGTTCACAATGTCCAAAACAAACATAGTAACATACCTCTTATTGTTGTATGGCTTATTGTCCCAGATTTCTGGAGCCACATAATATGGTGTCCCAACATATGTATGAGCGTATGCCTTTGAACTGCAACACAATTACAAAGATAATCATAAATGTAACAGCAGCACTGAGCATTGACTTAAAAAAGGCAAACTGTAAATTGATGCCTTTCTCTTCCTGTACCTGTTCAGAATACACGCCGAGCCAAAGTCCCCGAGCTTGATTGTCCCATTATCTGTCAGGAAAATGTTCTGGGTAGGGAAATGGAAGAGAAGTGATGACTTAACATGAAGCAAAAATAAGAGCAGCCAACCATGGCAACATGATGATATTATGCATAAGTGGGAGATGACGTTGTGAACTTATCTCAGTCTCAGACCTATCTCAGTCTGATCATTTCACTCCACAGCGCTCACTCTGATGAGATTTTATCAACATGCACCCAACCAATAAACTCAATTATTGACTTCTTGTTCGGATTCAGGGAACAACAACGAAAATCTGAACTTCCTCATGAGTTCATACTGTCTATTCTGGTATGGATCTATGTAAATAACCTAATTTAACACATTACATACAATATATTACCATGTAGAGTCATTCTAAACTGTAATGTCTAGAGACTACTATACCTTGGACTTCAGATCTCTGTGCAAAACCCGTTTATCATGGATATGCAGTGCGCCAGCACACATTTGAGCAAACCACCTCAAGATCTGGAAATAAAAGATTTCAATGAAACAAAAAAAGAGGAACAAAACAGGATAGGATAGGATTAATTTGTTAGTTGCAGGAAGTTGAGACCTACATCATCAACCCAGAACTGCACAGTTTTCTGTTGCTGGATCCTCTGGAGCAGGTCTCCTCCACTGCAGTACTCCATAACAATGCACAGGAGGTCATCAGCTGAACAAACACAATCACACTGTCTTTTCCACAATCCAAACAGTAATAATAACTGTATGTCTTGTAATAAGAGAGTTAGGTTCGTGAATACCTTCGAATGCCTCCCTGAAAGCAACAATATTAGGATGTTTCATTCTGGACAGCAGGACGGCTTCTCTCCTCCAATTCTCCAATTTGGAGTGATTCTATAAAAATGCAAATGCAAGCATGAATACATTCTCTATTATGCAGAAACAAACAGTTTCCACGTCTCAGTGTAGACAACAATCTGGTAGGTTATCTGCACAGAGCAAATAACATTTCCATATCCTACCCCAGGCTATAACATAGTTTTCTAGTCAGCAGCAACACGCTGCTGCAAATCCAGCATCTTTTTGTTTGATTCTCTATTTTATTATACAGTAACGTGCTTTTTTCCCCAGAGAGGCTTGCTGCGATGGGGGACCCTGTTACCTGTCCCACCCTGTTACCTGTCCCACCCTGTTACCTGTCCCACCGTACAGGTAGGACGCTCACAGGTGAGAATAAAGCTACAGCAGCAGAATATATTTGTTTGCACATACCTTTGGCAACTGGATTTCCTTGACCACATAGTTCTCCTGACTGCTTTTACACCGGACTAACAAAGCCCGACCGAAAGAACCCTCACCGACGACTTTCTGGATTAGGTAGCTCTCCATCGAGCTCCTTCATAGACCACAAAGAGACCACAAAGGATAGACACAGCAACAGACTGGGCCGGGGTTAAAGCGAGAAGATGGTCTTGTTTTGGTCTTCAGTGCTCAAAACGAGACATAACAACGTCTAATAAAAGACCAAAAACATCTACCTGAGACTCGTGCAGTTTGTTTGGCCGCTACTTCCTTATTTTTGTATGACGTAGGGCGAGACGGCATGACCTGTACTGCGTGGCGTGGCCGCGAGATGGCAGTAGATTGTTAGCTCTAAATCTCAGAGACCATGCAGTTACCATACCGACTACATTACTGTTATAATAATTAGCAGTCTAGTTTCATATTACAACGGTCTGTTAATCCAGTGCTTATTTAAACCTAATGTATTATCTTCAAACGTTTCCACTATTACAATATGTCTTTTTCTTTCCATAACGTTACGCAGTGTTATTATGTTTACGCTGTAGGATTTCTGCATGATGTTGCTACTTTTTGCTGCCACGTTTATCGATCCCAGTCGATCGAGTTAGGAAATCACATGTAGACGTGTGAGCTATAAACGTTTCACGTCTTAGAGCAGCTAGAGCCCGGATAGCTCAGTCGGTAGAGCATCAGACTTTTAATCTGAGGGTCCAGGGTTCAAGTCCCTGTTCGGGCGGTTAGTTTTTTTTGAACAGCTTTGAGACACGAAGACCGGACCAAACGCTAAATAAAGGTGAAACTTGGATTAAAAACGTTCTACCACTCTGACATCAAGTAAATTGGAGGCGCAGTGCTTCCTCATCTGGCACGTGTTTGTTCATATCCGTAAAATGTCACATTATGACAAGATGTGTTTGACTGCATCATAGAGCAACGATAATGTAAAACTGACAAAAATAACAATGCAGGACTGCAATTCTTCACAAATTTGAAGTGTACGTGTTTTGCAGTTAAAGAGCTGAAACTTTATATAATTATATATTTGGACCGACAACATCTCTAGCAGCATTGAGTGCCACACGATAGCAGGTCCGAATGTCTAATTTTTGCCTCATTACCTCCGGCGTTTTGCACTCTTGCAGTCCTCTGGCCTCCTCAGCCAATCATTTTCCACAGGAGGAAAATAAAGGCAATAACGAGGTAAATATTGTGCATGGTGCAAAAGTTTGTGTACAGCTCCTGGATTATGCTGCGCTTTGTTTTGAAAATGTGATGGACATTTTTTTGGAGCGGAAAAAGATCCATCCATTACCGCTCATCTTTGAAGGAGCTGGAGCCGATCCAAGCTGGTCATCGGGCGGGAGGCGGGGTCGGTCTACACCCTGGACGCATGTCGCCAATCACTCCCGGAGCTGACACATGATCCTTCACTGCGATTTCGAGCGTCCCGAGGTAGCCGTACCTGCATGTCTTTAGGCTGCGGGAGGAAGAACGGCTGGACAGAGGCTTCAAATCCCTAAACCACTGGTTTGGGGGAAAGCCCTGTACAGCTGTAAACCCTCTGTTAAGTTCTGGTGACTGTACTTTCATACAGTTTGAGTGAACTATTCCTAAGAAGACAAGTCAACAGTGAGCTCTTCACTTCACACTATATAATCTAACTGGAATGTAAATCACTGCAACCTCCAGCTGGGGAGTTTCACAAGGTGACATCCCAAATAATTGTACTTTTAGAATAATACAATTTCAATTTCATCAATTTGAAATTCGAAATTCCATTCGGGTCTCCTTGACGTTCAGAGTGATTTCTAAGATTTATTTTGTATTCATATTTGTTTGACATAAGCCATAGTTTTCAAGATATCATCACATCTTCTACATTCAGCTAGGGCTGAAACGGTTCCATGGGTACCTCAAGTAATTTGATGCAAATTCTTTGCACCAAAGTTTTGTTTAATCCATAAGACTATGTGCAGTCCGTTGTCTTCTCATTGTTGGTGTTTTACGGCAGCCAGCATCTGCATCGCTGCCACCAGAGTCCTCAGTGTCCAAAGTTTGGGGTCATTTCAAGCTGTTTTGTAAAACAGAGCGAGCCACATTAGCACGACACCAACACCTCAGCATGTCAGCAGTAAGCACCCAGTCTAACTCAGCACCAAGTCTGACATAACCTTAACGTTAGCATTTACGCTAGCGTGAATTTAAATGATGGCTTTTTATGTTCAGAGTTGCCCGTCTGGCGGATGAACCACACTGCCCACACAGCGTTGACACAGAGCTGGTTAGCTGATTAACTTAGTTGTTGATTTGAAGAGACCTGTCTTATTTTCTCGTATGTGTATTTGTTACGGTGGTGGAGAAGGGTTAAATATGTATTTAACAAAAGTCCATTTAATAAAAAGTGTCCAGAAAACAGCAGGCAGGGTGTGTGTTTCAGTTTGTGGGACGACCTTATGGAATGGACTGAACAATGACATCAAACAGAGCCATATAATCATTTAGTTCAAAAACAAAAATCATTTCTTGACCAATACAGAAAGGAATAGACTGAAACATGAATCTGTAAGGTAAAAGATTAGTTATGCTGTATCTCTGCAGGGTAAATCCAGACAGCTAGCTAGACTATCTGTCCAATCTGAGGACTATGGTTACCTGGTCCTCAGGTCTCTGCAGGGTAAATCCAGACAGCTAGCTAGACTATCTGTCCAATCTGAGGACTATGGTTACCTTGTCCTCAGATCTCTGCAGGGTAAATCCAGACAGCTAGCTAGACTATCTGTCCAATCTGAGGACTATGGTTACCTGGTCCTCAGGTCTCTGCAGGGTAAATCCAGACAGCTAGCTAGACTATCTGTCCAATCTGAGGACTATGGTTACCTGGTCCTCAGATCTCTGCAGGGTAAATCCAGACAGCTAGCTAGGACTATCTGTCCAATCTGAGGACTATGGTTACGGTCCTCAGGTCTCTGCAGGGTAAATCCAGACAGCTAGCTAGACTATCTGTCCAATCTGAGGACTATGGTTACCTGGTCCTCAGATCTCTGCAGGGTAAATCCAGACAGCTAGCTAGACTATCTGTCCAATCTGAGGACTATGGTTACCTGGTCCTCAGATCTCTGCAGGGAAATCAGACAGCTAGCTAGACTATCTGTCCAATCTGAGTTTTCTGTTGACAACTAAAACTACTTCTGAACGTCCACATCCTGAGACTATTTAGCAGCGGCACCATGGCTTCGTCCGGAGCTTAGCGCCCCCAAGATGATTGTGACTGGTTTATAGAAATGCAGATAAACCAGAACATAAACCAGAATGCTGTGTGGACAAGACAGACCTTCCTCTGCAGCGCTGTGGAGGAAAGTTTGCCTACTTATAAAAAAAATCAAAAAATCTTGATGTCTTGCCAATCTAATTTCTAAGAGAAGCATTTTATTGAAAGCCATCAAATGGTCCTTAATGGCGAGGGTTGGTTCCACCGCCTGAGAAGGTGAATACTTAGTTCATCAGAGGCCCATTAAAAATAACTATGTAGGATATGGGAAACTGTAACAATATACCGTTAAAATTATACAGAGCAATAATTGTGTTCAGTTATGCCATTGGTATAAAGAGCCAGCTCACAGAGGGGACATTAAAGATGTAGCCTGGTTCCAAACCACCAGATCCCATCTTGAAATTGTTCAGCGATTCAAATAATAGCAAAAGGAATAATCAGGCTGTTAAAGATGGACATCAAAGAAAGCAAACTGTAATCGAGGTGCCGTGTCAGTGGAGCTGCTGTGTGCATGGTGAAAGTGTCTTTGTGGAACCATCCAAAGTTATAACTGAGATTTTATTACCATTCTTAACCCGAGAGCATGTGTTGATCCCTACGTAATTATCTAGACACTATCACCTTGTCCCTCTGTTTCAGTCTTCAGAGCTGTTAATTGGTTTATCCCTCACAGGTCTTGGGGATGTGTCAGGCTGCTTTTTCTCCATTTAATTCATTTATTTATTTAATATTTGAGAGACAACAGTTCCAGTTTACTAAGTGGACCTGCCAGATGTGTTATGTATTCACCGATAGGATGACATCACCATGTTAGCGGGTCACAGCTTCTGCAGCAGTTTGAGACAGCTCAGTAGCACATATGATTATCCGTTACAATAACAGCCCATAAAAGCTCTAGTCAAACAGCTCCTTACTGGAATACGTCAAAGTCTGGACCTGCGTGGGGCTGGATAGTGGACTGTTCTTAAAGGAGGCCTCTGAAGTTTTGAGGGATGATGAGGTAAACACAGGCAAGGCAAGGCAGCTTTACTTCACAATGCAAGGTCAGGGGGGGGGGGGGGTCAAGGGTTTTTATTTTTGCCGTTTGCTCAAGTACAACTCACAGGCGCATTGGAATACTTCTGCAGATCACTCATAACTAAATCCATGAAGCTGTAGTGAGTTGTTTCTGTCGCCCCCATGAGGAATTGTAAGCAATGACAACAACACTGTCAGTGTGGCCACATGATACAAGACTTCCATGACCACGCAAGACTGACAAAATGTGAACAAATCCTTAAAAAAAGACAAGACATTCCTTTTTGCCAGTGTGTAAAGAGAGTTAGCACATTCCCTGTGATAACATGTCATCCACTGGTACCCATGGAAGTCAATCAGGGGAGACTTGTCTGCAGATATACAGAGGTTCATTGTCCATAAGCATAATAAAATGTACAGTCTTTGGAGCTTTAGACTCCATCATATAATAATTTGTAAAAGGGGTAAGGAAGCCAAAACAATCCCCCCCCCGATGGAGTCTAGACACTGGTGGTGGCGGCGAAGGAGCCCGAAGACCAGACCGGAGGAGTCGACGGAGCATTTGGGTGACGATGACTGGAGGTGGAAGGGGGGGTGGAGGGCTGCATCGTGTAGTGAACCACAGTAGGTGTTGTGAACGCAACTCCAGTAGTGCTGCAAAACTCCCCCCAAACAGGGACAGGGGGCGGTTTAGTTATTCATTAAGTTTGTTCAATTTAAATATAAAGATATATATATATATATATATATATATGGATGAATTGATGGCTGCAATTGCTTGTTTTACTGTATATTCTGAGATTGTTTATTTGTTCAGTGACAGGGTTGTTTTTGTTAATTTTTGATTCTTTGTTTTTCAGAAGTGTCTTTTTTTGCTCCCTTGCTTCTCTGGTGTGGTTTGAGTGGCTCCAGGTGGGGGGGCCAGGCTCCGTGATGGGTCCTCGCTCCTGTTGCATGCAGCCGGCTCTGGGACTCTTTTAGTGCATGTTTTATTGGAGTGTTGTAGAGTCCTCCCAGATTAGGGAGACAGAAACCAAAGCACCAGCCCACTGATATGAGTTGATTTGTAATATAGTTGGAACATTGTTATAGATTGTGTGGATCATTGTTAATAAAAACATCATGTTTTTTTCCCCTCTACTGTCTGCCTCAGTTTTCGACCCTGTGTCATTATTAAAACTTTTTTATATCTTGGAGTGCAAGTCCCCAGGTGGCATTGTCGGTTCCTAAGTTTGTTCCCCCCCCCCCCCCCCCCCCCCTTCTAGCATACCATATTCAAAAATAAAAATAGATTTGTTACCCGCTCCCCGCCACACACGCTTTGCCTGAAATGACAGCTGACAGCAGCAGGGAGAGAAAGCGATTTTAAGCCGGGTTGTGATGCTGTGATTGGCCCTTAAAATTAATGGCCGATTCTGATTGGTTTAACAGGAAGGTGAACGCCTCCAACAGCTGATCTGATTTAGGAAGAGAGCAGTGATTTAGTGCAAATTCTTCCTGAAAGAATTTACGCTGAGCTACATTTCCTATAGTCCTTTTTTTCTCTTCATGTGATATATATTCCAATACTCCAGGAGAGAGACTTGGGAGGTCTCCTGATACATTTACCACAGGACTGTACCACATGCAGCACAAGAGAACCTGAGCAACATTCCTGTGGTAATGTCCCAAAACTCCACACACATGTCTGAGTCCCACAGAAATACCAGAGGAAAATATCACAGGAACACAAAGTACCAGAGGAAGTTACCTCAAAACCTCAGTACCAGTAAAGCAGAACATACGATAATTTACCACTGGAAATGTCTTGTTGTTGTTGAGAACATATTTATTTCTTTAAATGCCATGCGTGTTGAGGGCTGAGCATTAGCGTGCAGTGGGTTTATCACGACTTGTTTGCAGAGTTTGTGCGAGTTTGTCATGATTTGTGCCAGTTCTCATTAATCAATGAACTAAGCTGCTTAACTCTGATTGGCTAGCCAAGCTAGCCAATGAGAGCCTGGCTATCAGCACCCTTTACCCAGCTCATGAATATTAATGAGCTCAGGCAACATGATGTCAGACTGAGCAGCTGTTCTGATTGGTCTGATTTCTCCTCTTATTCTTTTTCAGCGTCTAGAGCTGACAGAGGAGGTAGCAGTTCATCTTCACATTCACCACATAACACACACACACACACACACACACACACACACACACACCACACACACACACACACACACACATATGGACCTCACACATTTCAAAAAATGTAAAAACAGTTTTGTGTGGCAGGGCACCTTTAAGAATAATATCCATAAAGTAACAGCAGTTTAAATTTCAGCCCATAGTTACTGAGGATTACGGGATCAAGGCTGGATTATTAAATAGAACCTGGATATGATCATACTAGTGGGCAGAGAGCTGTTTATGACTAATAAGATACTGCGATTAAATGTATCAAAGACCTTCCAGAAGAGCTCAGCTGGGACACATTTTGGGGACAGGGGATGAAATTCATTTAACACCTCTTTAAAAACATGATAGGAAAATAAGTTTAATACAGCAGCAGATTTGGAAACCATTGCTCACGAGCTTCTGGTGAAGGATAAAAGAATCAGCATGTTTCTCCTGGGAGGATTGTGTTCAGCAGAGGCTCGATAGCAGAGATGATTACACTGAACAGTACGCTAGTGTTGTGGCAATTATTAGATATGAAGTCAGAGAATGCTGCTCTTGCATCTTCTCTGCATATATCTCACACTACAGTAGTCTTCCAGTACAGTCTTCTATAGGGTCCTGGAATCTTTGCACTCTGTCTTTCACGTTCATGCTCTGGAAGTGTTTATGTTCCCGGAGTAAAGAGAAGGCTGCGAAGCCTTTTATATATACAGAGTGTGTATATGTATATATTTGAAACTATAGTGCTACAGATTCAGGGTCTCCATTCAGCACTGAATGGAAACTGTGCCGGCTCTGCAAGCTTTGAGAAGCTCACAATGTTTTTTTCCTTTAAGGCTGTGCCCAGAGGTGTGATTCCAGTTCTCATTACTTTGTGTCTTTAGTAAGTATAACGTCGCTCTAGCTAGGTCTCACCCAGGCTTGGAAAAAAATGCTACTGCTTGCATTTGAATTTTAACTGAAGTGGCTTGACAGGCGATGCTAGCCTGCTTCCTAGAGTTTTTCACTGATGCTAGCTGCACACAGAGAAGACACGAGTGGGAGGATACCAAAGCCTTTTCACTCCTGCTTCTTTCTTCCCATCCCTCAGCGCCACTCTTCTCCTGCTAGGAAACAACTGAAGGAGACAATGGAATGAAGTGGTGAAGAGAGGACCAAGTGAACATGGAGGCCGTTTGGGACTTGGATGTTTATTACTTCTCTATCATGAAAAATTGACATCTGTTATTGATGACATTGTCCAGACATATAGCCCATAGGTTTATTTCTGATGTCTGAGAAGATGTAGAAATAAAAAACAACTGCTGAGACATCTAATCAGGTGTAGTCACGGGGAAACATACTTATAATGCAACACAGAAGTAGTATCAGTAAGTGTATCTTTTATGGGTTAATTGAGTTTTATGTATTTTAAAGGCCCATCTAGGGACGGGCATCGCATATTATTAGGCCATAAATGCTGTGATGTGTGGCATACAGTAGGTTTACATACTTGCCTATAAATAACAGTAAAAAAAGATGATAAAGCAGAAATCAGTGAGGAGCTGTCATCTTGCATGCAGGTGACACAACATTGTGCTAAATCCTCAAATTGTCCCTAATTTGTTAGATGTTCCCTTACCGTACCTATTTTCAACCCACACAGGAGCTTGTAATCACTCATGCTGATCAGCCCTTTCTCAGGACTGTGGGAGCATCATGGGGACTGAGCATGCACAGACTGCACTCGGTTGACATCTCCCGCCCACTTTTGTAAGCTTTGCTGCACATGTTAGGGTGGGACAAATTACACCTTTGTCATAGGCCTTGTCCACTGAATATATTATGAAACCACAGGTTTAAAAAAAGAAAAGAATGATGGCTGCATTCCATCTGGTTTCAGGGTTCTAGTGTTGTGCATGCTGGCTCCCTGTCACAGTGTCAAGGCTTCCTGGGACACTTGAATTGAACTCCTTGTTACTACGATCACCTGTGCTTTTCCTACTTTGATAAATCCAAACTGCTGCTATGAAAAAGCCCATTAGGAGTCCCCAGCGTAGCTCGACCTTCCTTGAAGATGTAATCAGCCAGAATTGGAAACACCTGTGTGGGCGTGTGTGACCTTTAACAAGTAAACAGTGGCTCTATTACAGTAATATTGAGGAGACTGACATTTTGTCTTATTAAAATGCATCCTCACAGTATGAGGATTATCTTTTATCTAATTTAGAACTGTACTAACCGCTACCTCCGTTGTATCCCTGTAGGTGAACCAGTGAAGGGAATTTGAGCTGTGATCAATAAATCCCTTCCTGTCTGTGAGCTGATCCTCCATGTTGATTCCTGGTGTGTGTTATCATGAATTCACTTCATTTCCCAGTCACGCCATGTTTCCTTCTTCAAACCTGCCGGGGTCAGGAAGCGATGATACCTGTTAGCAGCCTCAGCAGCCTTAGCAGCATCTGGGAGTTCATCATGTGACAGGGAAGACGCAAAAGGCGGACCAGAACGTCCTGTTTGTCCCTCACCAACTAACGTACTTCAAGATGGAGCATGAATATGGAGCGTCTGCAAATATATTATGACATTTTAAGCCAATAGGAATACTTGGAACTGAAGGTGGTGGTAAATATTCATAAAAAGGACATGTGAACGGGCAACACCGACTTTGATAATGCAACATTACACACTGGACCTTTAAGTTCAGTGGGGACTAGGCAACTCAGAACAGAATATGTGGGTGGTGTTTCATTTCAAATCGATAAGATTGAGAGATTTCAAAGATGTTGGCCTAAACGACTCCACTTTCTGGGAACACTGTTTGCCTTCTAGTTAATGTGGAACACCTGAGCAACTTACTTACTGTAGTTAAAGGGCTGCGTATACTTTGGTACTGGATTTCTTCTTTTTCATGTTTCAGTTTTTTTTAAAGATATGTTTTAGGGGTTTTACTTTATTTAGAACAACTGAAGAGAGACAGAAAATGGGGGAGAGAGAGGGGGGAGGACATGCTGCAAAGGGCCCCGGGTCGGATTCGAACCCGCTGGTAAGGACTGAGCCAGTTATTATACTTTACACTGCCAGTCCATCCACATTTATTACACAACAGAATAATTGCTGCTGAGGGGTGACATATCACTATTTTGCTCTATATGACTGCAGTTATGGCTCACTATCTTACTATCCTGCAGCAATATCAATTATGAAATATCTCCATGGAGATTGGGGTTGTAGTAGCACAACACCTTTTTTAAGCAGAGTTGCTTTTAAGGGCAGTAATTATCTCAGTAGGGTGGTGTCGGGGGAAAAAAAGCAAAACAATTAGAACTAATGAATTGACGTGAGAGTATCTGGCGGCCCAGGTTGAACTCTCTGAAGGTAATTCACTACTTTCTTTCCTTGAATAATCCCCGCTGTTTTCAACTCACAAATTACGATTGTCTTTGCTGATCTCACCTTATGTTTTCTTTCTCTCATGGCATTTTCCGTCAAGGTTTAAGAAAATGAATTTGGAAATTAAGATTTTTTTTACTTTTTCAATCCAGCTGCTAATTTGCTAACTTGTTTGAGTTTGTCTCATTGTGGCTGATCAAATTATACTCTGAAGAGATAATCCAGCGGGTAATCCTGCCAAATCATAAATGCACTGGCCATGAATGTAAAATAAGGCAATCCCTGTCATATTTAACTACATGTTTTGTTATTTTGACTATATTTCAATTCAATCATCAATATTCCAAAATAATTTTCCAAAGTTTCTTGACTCCACCCCTTAAAAGTCATACTCCAACAATCAAATCAAAGCAAATTGCACTTTGATCATTTGCATGAAATGCATAAAATCCTGTAGGTTTGAAAGGTGCTCGTAAAGGGTCAGTTCACCCCCAGTTTTATATATATATATATATATATATATATATATATATATATATATTTTTTTTCTCTGTTGGTGTCTTAGCCTCTCAGATTTGGGGTTTTATTTTTCCAGGTTTTGACACATGAAGCTTAGCGTAGGTTAAGTCAGTAAGATTTCTAAGATTTACATTTTCTCTCTCCCCCCCCCCCAATCAGCTGACTGGGCTTTCAGTCTTTCAGTAAAGCAACCAGATTATGCAACGATCACCGGGAGCTATCGCGTTGTTGCAGCCATACTTTAAACCTGTTCTCCTCACTCTGCTGCCAGTTGTCATCTCAGGCTAAATCGATGCCCCCCCCCCACACACACACACCCCGTTCA
This sequence comes from Etheostoma spectabile, assembly GCF_008692095.1. Taxonomy (NCBI): domain Eukaryota; kingdom Metazoa; phylum Chordata; class Actinopteri; order Perciformes; family Percidae; genus Etheostoma; species Etheostoma spectabile. The sequence continues at coordinate 15,764,246 of NC_045735.1, read as the reverse complement.
CCTCTGGCTCTCATCATCATTCCCAGCAGCGCCCAGGTTTCCTCCTTCATCAGGAGCCCCGCTCCTCATCGCATCATCCATCCAGATCTTCAGGCCTCCTTCATCCCTTCATCACCACCAGTGGTGTCTAGCCTCCATGGGGGGGGGGGATGATCCTGTATGTCCATGGCCTCTAAACCCCTTATAATTTATTTAAAGTTGCGATGGAGTCTAATCTCCAAAGACTAATATCAACAGATTATGCACCATGTTAAAAATGTAATTTTCCACTCCCAAATGGACTGTTTTTATATATTGCTTTTCCAGCACAGCAATGACAGCAAGTCAAGGTTCAGTGCCTTGCACACCTTGTCAGGGGTTTGCAGGGCCAGGAATGAAACTACCAACCTTCCAATTGGCAGGTGAATGCTCTACCACTCAGCCCAAACTTCTCCTGATTGAAATCTGTCAGAGATTGTGGGCTGATTATAAATCATTGTGTGATCCTCAAGGTATTAAAAAAGTGTATTTTCAAAGTTCTTACAGCAGCTCTGGTCATCGTGAATCAGTTCCAGCAGCTGAAATATCCCTTTGACTGAGCAGCTGATGAGAGCAGCTGTACATTTTGCATGTTTTAAGACAATCTGCCGCCTACGAGTATGACCTCAGATGGCACAGCACACCCTGTCAGTCTGAGGTAAAGGTACTGATATGAAGGAGGGTACGCTCCAACCTGACCCCAATGTGTCAGCCTCCGCTGATGAGACATCTGGTTGACACTCTGTAACAATCGCTGGTGAAATCAATCAGCACAGCAGATCAAAGAGAGAGAGAAAGAGAGAGAGAGCAGAACGCAAAGGAGCCGCACTAACATATTAAACAGAGCAAGTACTGAGAGCGAGAGAGAGTTCTCAAGTGAGAGGAGGGTGGGTTGCTGTCATCTGGGGGGGGATGCCGAGCATTGTGAGAAAACGGGCATGCTAATGAGGAGAACAGCTGCATTGTAAATGAGCTGACTTTGTACACTTGAGCTCGGATGAATCTCTGAAGCATTGTTTGTTAATCAAAGGGGGGGGAAAGAAGAGGAAAAAATGACTAAAAATAGTAACTGGAGAGGCTGGGTGCAGGCCTCGCCCTCTGACGACACGTACAGCTGTGGTAATTGCTATGAAAAGGTCACCATTATTGTTATTTGCACTGTGAGGTACTCCTTGACATGAAGCTGATGAATGCTCTTTATCAGAGACTTTATGTCCCCGGGTATGATTATATCTCAGGCTTTGTCTGGAAGACTGGGACGCTTTACAGTGGAGTAACCTGATTTCCAGAAGGAAAACAATCTGGCAGGAGGTCACATGATTTAAAGGGAAAAGGTAACTTCACAGCACTGCCCATTAGGGATGGCCAAATGAAGCTCCGTGAACCAATGTTTTTATTTTCTGTGCCCACTAGATGGCGCTCTGGGTTTTAAGAGAAAGGCCTAAGGCGCTGCAATTCAATGTATTCTCAACCCTTTGTAGAACAGAGAGCGCCATCTAGTGGCTCAGAATATAAATAGACTGGTTCCTGAAGCTTCATTTGGCCATCACTACTACCCATCCTTATCCTCTTTAACCCTTGTGTTGTCTTACCAGAGAGTGAACTTGTTGTCCTTCCGGGTCAAAATTGCAAATCAACTTCTTTTTTTCTCCAATGTTTTTTGACGCTTTTTGAAACGTTTGTCACTTTTTAATAATACATATTTTTTGTTTGCTAAAAACCAGATATTGTGGATTATTTGGACTCGTAGTTAAGCTCAGAGGATGTTGAGTGGATCGCAGTTTGTTTCAAATGCTATAAAATTGAAAAAAACAAACACCCACAGTTCAATAAAAGTAATCATTAATTTTACGTGGCTTCCATACAACGTACATCCACGTTTTCATGTTATTTTGGGGCAATTTAGTTCAAAGAAACCCATAATTCTGATCTAAAAATTGGTCACATTTGACCCAAGGACAACACAAGGGTTAACTAGTTGAAAGGACGCTTGTGATCAAGAGGTCATGGGAAAAGCTTTTTTAGAATGGAAGAGGAGACCTTCCTTAATGTATTCAGTGACTGCCAAAAAAAAACACGGTTTAAATCCAGAATTTCCATAAACATTTATTTACAAAACGAAAATAATGACAAAGAATAACTTGAAGAGTGAATACAAAACATGTGCTAATATGACAAAATACATTATCATACACAATGTATATCTTATTAATGTGTTAAATAAACTATGCGTAGATTTTTGGGAATTCCGAAAAGGTCGAGGTTGTGGAAGCAGGCAGCCAGTGTTGGATTGCTTTAGGTCATAGGGATTATTGCATTTCAGTTTGTGTTTAAGGCAAAGATGAGACACAAAGAGGAGACAGAAACACTTCACGTAACAATGAAGCAACATTACTTTACTCTTCATCACGGGCACACCATCGCATAAACATCAATGACCGGGAAAAGAAAGAAAGAGAATACTCATCTTGTTAAAGAAATGAAACAATTTCACAAACAGGATTGGTCCATACATTTTTCATTTAAGAACAGCTTTTAGAGAAGAACCAGTTTTCAAAGCCATGTGTGCGTGTGTGTGTGTGTGTGTGTGTGTGTGTGTTGCATTATGAAACAGTCCCTGCAGTTGTCAGATGAGTTGTGTACCAAGACGTCCAGAGCACCATAAGGATTTGTCCTTGGTGCCTGATGTGCTGTACTAGTGTGAGTCCACAGAGTCCAGAGTCCTCTCCCTTTTGTCGCACCGCCTGAGGTCTCGGGCCTGTTCCCGTCTCTCTGATGCTCCCTTCAGTACGGGTACTGCTTCTGCTTCTTCCCTGCGAAACATGACAGCCAGGTGCACAGCAGCATGGCCGCCGCCGCCCCCGCCCCCGTGCAGTAATACGCCCAGCCGATCTGGCAGGAACCTGTAGACCAAAGCAAAGGTTCAGGACCATATCTTTGTTTCACCTTTTATTTTATCTGTCCGTCTGTCAGCAGGATTTCTCCAAAATCCCATGAATGGATTTCAATGACATTTGGACAGAGAAGCCTTTGGCCGGGGACAAACTGATTAGATTTTGGTTTAACATCAGAAAGCCTGAGCGTTAGAAGAGTCCTGCACTGTTTACTCGACATTTATAGAGCTTTTTCTTGGAAATACTATTATTAAAAAAATGTCGGTACCGATACCAATACCATGACTTTGATTCCGGTTCCTGAACAATTCCAATTTTATAAAACAAAAAGAAATTCCAACATTACACATTACGGCACAGATGAATGTATTTATTTTTTGGCTCCTACTACGTGAGCCCCGTCTCTGCGTAACGTAGTTTTTCCTGCGTGTCTCTGCGAAGTTAGAAATCTAATCACTCTCTGGTCAAAATCCAGTCATTGAAGAGGGCGTGGCTGAGAACGATGACGTTGAGGCCGTGCACTAGTTAGAGATGTAGTTCTGTAATGGCGGAGGAGAAAGATGCGAGTGAAGCCATGTGTGGTAGGACCAGGCTATTGTACCAGAGTCTGGTAGGACCAGACTACTGGACTAGAGTCTGGTAGGACCGGGCTACTGGACTAGAGTCTGGTAGGACCAGGCTACTGGACCAGAGTCTGGTAGAACCAGGCTAATGGACCAAAATCTGGTGGGAACAGCAAATGGACCAGAGTCTGGTAGGACCAGGCTTATGTACCAGAGTCTGGTAGGACCAGGCTAATGGACCAGAGTCTGGTGGGACCAGGCTATTGTACCAAAATCTGGTAGGACCAGGCTACTGGACCAGAGTCTGGTAGGACCGGGCTAATGGACCAGAGTCTGGTAGGACCAGGCTGCTGGACCAGAGTCTGGTAGGACCGGGCTAATGGACCAGAGTCTGGTAGGACCGGGCTAATGGACCAGAGTCTTGTAGGACCAGGCTACTGGACCAGAGTCTGGTAGGACAGGGCTAATGGATCAGAGTCTGGTAGGAACGGGCTAATGGATCAGAGTCTGGTAGGACCAGGCTAATGGACCAGAGTCTGGTAGGACCAGGCTAATGGACCAGAGTCTTGCTCTTATGAAAAAGAGTTTGCATTGTTGAAACAAATGCATTCTCATAACACAGACTTTAGGAAAGCACACCAGTGGCAAAATATGATGGAACTGAGCCAAAAGCCAAAAGCAATAACAAATGAAAACATAAAGGGCCTCCTTCAGACGCATCTTCTATAATCCTCAAAAGGACATTATGTGCGTTATTAAGCAAAGATAGGACCTACATCTGATTCTAAATTTGGAAATTGTTATGACCGTTAAGACTTCTTTTTTCAAACATTACATCTTGGGAGAATGTCTGATTGGTTGTAGTTATCTAATTACCAGCCGTCTAAGGAGAGGAGGAGGAGGAGGAGGAGGAGGAGGAGGAGGAGGAGGAGGAGGAGGAGGAGGAGGAGGAGGAGGAGCATCTCATTAACAAATCAGCTGTCAGATGACTCAGCAGCCAACACTGAAAATACTTATTTCTCCAAGTCTTTTTGTCTGTTTTTTTCTCTCTGTGTCAGTGTCACACTAAATGAAAATTAGCTTCTCCTCTTTTTAAAACGTGGCTGTAGTTTATCTATTAACACAATGTGGGAATAGTATATATAATATAATAGATGTCACAGGTCAGAGCACCATAGGCCCCGAGGCACGGCTTAAGCTTTAGTCCTTTATGGCATTTTGTTTCCCCATACATTACTTTTACTTTTATACTTTAAATAGTTTTGAAACCAGTACTTTTACACTTTTAGTTGAGTAAAAAGCTTGAGTTGATACTTCATACTAAGATTTACATTTACATTGGTATGTTTTGGTTTAAAAAGCGAACGGAGACCTTTGGCAACACCCTGATTGGGTCATGACGTCTAGTTCTCTGAGACTAAGCTACTAATGTTACCATGGCAACAACCAGCATCGGGCAGAGTATACATGCTGTCTCCTGTTTACCCCAGCACACGCTTGCAAATGCTGATGAGATATGCGGTTTGGGTGTGTTTTAACCAGGGATGCACTAAGATTCGGGTTCGGCTGAATATTTGGGCTTTGTGACGGGGTTCGGTTTCTGCCGAACCTTAGAATTCTTTTCAACAGAACCTTCCGCTTGCACTATGCGCGCTACGCTGGGTGACGTAATGACGCCGCCATCGTTACAGGAAGGTGTTGAGTAATGTTTGGCAGTACTCTCAGTCAAAAAGAGGCCATTCAAGTCCAGCTACGTCTTCAATCGCAAGTTTAAATGGAGATCAGTTCTTCTACTGGAGCCAAAACCACTTTAATGCATGGTAATCACTTTTGGCTCAAAACTACACTTAAAAACCAAAAGGTAGCAATGTAAATGTAGCCGGGGGGGAAATCGCTGGAATTTTCCGGCGGCACCGGAACAATCCAGTAAATGAAATGCTGTTTATGAAGACCACTACTGCGCAGACTCTGGCTCCAAAATTACAAGATATATATAACTTGTAATTATATATATATATAAAAATGTGCACCTTTTCCTGCACCTTTTTCGCTCAGCAGTTAATAGATATGTTATAGTAATCCGGTTCAATGGACACATAGACGCTCTGTGTATCTTAATGTGTGAGGAAGAAAGTAGAAAAGATGGTATTAAAGTGGCAGAAACATGCATGGTGGACTTTGATGTAAATTGACCTACGCGTAACAGATGACATAAGTCATGGGCTCAACAGCGCTATCACAAATGTACCTTTGACATTTAATTAAAATATTACAATCACACCAAATGAATCTCTCTGTGTACATTAAGTAGGAGATCAGAACGCTGTTTGATTAGCATCACATAGAAGAGCAGCTGCAGTGTGAATAGCACCTCCAGTGTCTGATACAGTAGCATATTATTGTCTATGAGAGAGTCCTGAGAACGCCAGCTGAATACAGAGCACAGATTAAGCTCTTGCTTATTCTCAGCACATATTTATAGCTATAAAACACTTCAGAAATCGACAGCAACTGGAGGTTGTGTTGACTTTTTATCATACATTTTCAATACCAAGGGATTGTGTCTCCTCAGTATATGACAGCAGCAGAGAGCTGTGTCTGATCCGTTTAAAAAAAATAAGGCAGAATGTCAAGGGCCAGATATGAAAGTTTTTTCTCAGTTTCCAACTTTTGCATACATTTCTTATCTGTTCTAGGACCAGAACATTCAGCAAACACAGGACCCATTTACCCAGTCATGGTTGAAGCAGCAGTGTGTGGTTTAGGCGCTGTGTGGAGGCTGCAGGTGTGTGTGCGTACTGGATCTGCCTGGTGGACGCCTTACCTAGTTGAAACTGGTCTGAGCTGTTGTTGCAGGTCTGTTGTACCTCCTCACTGTCCCATCCCAATGGGTAGAGGGCACAGCCAGATCCTATGAGCAGACCTGAGACGAGAGAAGGAGAGTCTGTGAGTGGCTTGGCTGATCCCTGGGGTTTCAAAAATCATCACAAAGTATGACTGGAGGCCGGAGAGACACAAGAGACGTTTGGGAGGCGGGTCTAGCGCTGGGTAGCGTTCAAAATGTTTCAATACCAGTACTGATACCAGTACAGAGACTTCAGTACAGGTTCCTAAACAATTCTTTTTTCTATACCATTTTTATAAAACAAAAAGAAATTACAACATCACAAATTACAGCACAAATCTTTTTATTTATTTTTCAGCTCTAGTACCTGAACCCTATCTCACTGTAGACCCTGTTCAGATTCAAACTCGGGCCGCTGCAGGACTCAGCCTACATGGGGCAAACGCTCTTACTGGGGGGGCTAGAGGCCCTAATGTTCAAATTCTTTGGCCAAGTCTTGGATCTTCACAATCCTACCGACAGCACCTTTAATGTGTTCAATAAAAGAAAGTTGGAAATGATTTCAGATTTTCATTATAGCAGAATACTGAAAGAAGCAGAAATAAAAACAGAGTACACTTAATAATATCTGTTTATTTATCGCAGGTAATATTATGATTGGGATAGTCAACAACATTATCGCATACTTTCCTCACATAGTGCAGCCCTATATCAGATAGAAGCACGCAGCATGCTGATTGGCTCACTGACACTGATGAGATTTGCTCCTTAGGATTGAAATTGGGTTTTGAATGACTTGATCATTTAGAGGCAATTCGGTCAGAGTCTAAAAAAGTGCTGAATTGGGTACCCAGCCGTCAGGGGACCACTGCAGCAAGGACAAACTCTCAGCGTCAAGGTGTTCTTGAGGGAGGTCTGTATTGTTTTTGTGAGACCTTGCCTATGTGGGTTTTAACGAGGTTATTAACGAGGAAGAAAAAATGCAAAGAAGTGTGTTGCTGTTTTTTTCTTTGTTGCATCCAGATATCCTGCAAGGTGAATTCCATTCAAACTCGGGTTTTGTGTGGATTCCCTCTTATTTTTTGGGTTTATGTTTTAATTAAAATGATCAGAAAGACAAAGAGCTGCTGCTGTGCAGCAGAGTGATGCGTGAGTCCCCACCTCTGTGATGTTTTTTTCACCTTATCAACCCATACCAGCTGATACTGATGGGGAGGCAGCTCCGACCCGTTCCAACAGTTTCACCTAACACGCCTCAAATCCCTTTGTAAAATGACACAGATTGGGATTTCAGCACTTCATCACGTTTTTACAGCAACTAAACAAAGCACTCTTCTGCCAGCAGCTCATGAAAAAAACCCACTGCAAATAAACAACGCACATATGCAAATGGATTGGCAATTTCTCACAGAGGCAACAGTGAGAAAACCAAGCAATTTTTGGTACGCAATAATTACTGTAAAACTGGAAAAATCCTAGAGGGACTGCTTCATGTCAGTGATTAAAGAGACTTAAAGCTTCACACAGAGACAAGAGTAAAATCAAGTCAGGGTCATTTACATTAAGGATTAATATCCTCAATATTAGCCTACAGCCAGGTCTTGACAAGTTATTCCCTGGATGCCAAGGCCTGTCTCTCGAAATTACCCTGTAGGTGGCTCTGCCATCACATTAGCTTAATCCCCTCCAAAGTGTCTACGCTGCTTTCAGTTTTGGGATGTGAGGATGGCAGCGGAGGAAGAGAAGACAAGAAAGCTCTGCCTTCCAACCTGATTACCCCCGCCATCCAGGGCTGCCTTATTACATCTAGGCCTAGATAACAAGCAGGAATTAATCCACATGCTAATGCAGATGGGCCAGACAAACTGGCCAACATCAGCAGTAGGAAAAGTGAAAAAGACATCTGTGTTGTTCCACCGTCGCAGCCAGAAGGACGGCGAAAATGTCATCGACTCGCTGCTGGGAGAAAAATAGACCGGCTGATTATGCCACCTGTGGTAGAAAATCAATTCAGTGAAACTCTCTATGTTGATGAGAACGAAGGGATATAAAAAGGCTCTGACCAAGTGTGTGTTGTTACTCGGGATCAGAAGAGATCCAGGGATTGTTCTGCCTAACAACTCAGCCGTTTCTTCTTCAGCCCCTTTAAAAAAACTCCAGAGTTTCTGCTTCAGATCCAAAATGACTACCTTTAGCTGAGCAGTACAAAGTAACACAGAAGCATTTGATGTAAGTCCCTGTACAAGCACCCACTGTGGACCTCTGGTGAACATAAACACGACACTATTCTACAAGGTAGAGAGCATGAGCACAGTGAGCATGCACACAGTCATTAAAATATCCCGTTATATAATGTCAGTTCCATTTAAATTTGGAACAGTAAAGACTGTAAAGCATGCAATAATGTATTCATGATTAATATTTAACAAAATCAAAAATTCTCTTTCAAGTGTTGTGTAATGCAGAGAGATACAGCAGCATGTAATCAAATTGAATTTCCTTGCAGCACAAGGGAGGAAAAAATAATAGCACAGGGCGGAATGTGAGCTTTCTATCCCAAAGACATTGTTATTCTCTCTTGCAAACTAATATTTCCATTTTAAAAAAAATCAAGATTTATGCAGATTCTTAGTCATTCTTTGATTATCGCATTTGTTAAAATGATCAACACCATAAAGAGCTGCTGCTCTGTGGCAGGCACCTCAGAGAGAAGACGGGGAAAATAAAGACTTCAGTGCATAGTTTCCACATCAGGTCAGACGATGATGATGATGATGATGATGATGATGATGATGACATGGAGCGCAGAAAATGTAGGACGACGGACAGGTGGGAAATTACTGCAACAACAAAGACAAAAGCTCAGTTCCATTGTGTAACCACTAAGAAAATCAAAGGTTTCCGGGGGGGGGGGGGGGGGGCACAATGTGTTTTCTGTTGGTTTTGGGGATAAACTCACTGAGCCGGTGGGTGAAATCAATGTGAGCACTCACATGTTACCATGACACTGTGGAGACAGATCAAAAATATGAACACATCGCCAAGATGTAATTCAAGTTGGTATCCTATGTGCTTCTCTTTTTGTTTTTTTTTATTTATTTGGTTCATTTATTTTCTGCCACTATAGTTAATTCCATCAAATCCCATCCTCCACACTCACTATGTGGGTTATTGAGAACCAGAGGTAGACAGGCTGATGACTGGGATGTGGGAGACAGATTACCAAGTTTCGGAGAACGGTTTTTCACATCATGTTTCTGTGGCAAACTGCTCGAGAGAAGTGTGGACTTGTGAGAGGACGCTGCCTCAGGCTGTGATTCTCAATGCGTACTGATACTTCCTGTCCTTCTTATTTTTTCCTAAGCAGACACAGATGCCCAAACACACAGTTGGGGATTAGTGTCCTTTAGCATGTGGTTGTCATCTGCAGCAGTGCTTCTCAACCTTTTGGGCATGTGACCTCTTAAACTGTACTCTTGACCTCCCATAACATCTGAAGACACTCTGTATCACGAAATGTGTTTTTTCCCACAATATTTCTTGACCTAAATCTGGTGTCCTGGACTCCGACTTAAAGGAACACTGAGCTGTTAGTGCACATGCTCCAGTCACAAGCACCAAACCTAGAAAGATAAGATAGAACTTAATGACCCCCCTTGGGAAAACTTGGTTCGCTGTAGTAAAAAAATGAAGAGGCTGATTAGCAACAACATAAGTTTTACATTACAATACTGCAGTAGAAAAGTGCAAATACCCAAATAACTTTACTGAAAATTGAAATACATATTTTGAGAATTCCAATGCTTTTACCGAACAACAGAGGAGTTCTCTCCTCTTTTAGACAACATGATGGGAAAACAGAAGTTTAGGCCCCCCCCCCCCCAGTCTTCAGAGGCTGGCATTTAGAGTGGGAAGCATGCACATCTGGCTATAACTGTTTCCAGTGTTTTTCTTTCTTTTTTTAAATCTTATAATTCTTGATTTTTTTTTCTGTTTTCATTTAAATCGTTCACATTTGTTTTATGTCTGCAGCGGTGTTATTTGTCCCACTTCCTGTCTTGACCGAGACACTCTTGAAAAGAGATGTTTTTATCTACTCCTGGTTAAATAAAGCCAAATTAACATATAAATAATATGAAATAAATAAATAAAAAATACTTCAACAAGCGGCTAATTCTTCAGTGAGCAGATGGCCGTCTCATGATGAAGCGACGGCAGACGCCACTGAGCTGCCGTGAGGACAGTGGTGGCGATAGACAGCTACTGCGTTACACCGTTGAACAACTGACGGACACAAAAGATCATAAACGTGAGAAATCTGCCATCCCCCGCATCCACAGACACGCTGCGTGCCTTCCACAGATGTTTTTAGGAATCAACGTTTACCTTCAGCAGCATCGACCGCGCCCTCAGGTCCAACTCAAAGATGCCCCTGAGCTTTCTGGGAGAGCGGGAGAGGTTCACGTGTCGCTCTATCAACACAGGCCTGGGAGGTCTGTCTGTTTACTTTGCTGTTTTTTTTCCAACACCACGGTTTGTAAAAACCTTAGGCCATTTTGGAATCTTGTTTCAGTTGCCATGGCAGCCAGCTGATGCTGATAGCCTTCTCTGGCAGAGGAGATGAAGAGGAAGACGAGAGGGTCAGAGAGAGCGCCCTGCCGAATCTGAGAGGCCACACAACTTATCCACAGATGGAGTTTCAATTGATCTCCATGAGGTTGTTATCACAATGAGTATCTCAGGCCTAATGGCTTCTCTGAAAGGCCTCTCTATGAACTGGGAAATAGTTCAGCTGAATGAACTTAACCAAATACAATCAGTCTCACGTATCAGTGTTCAATCCATCAAATCCGCTCTAATACAGTGAACCTTCTTCTGCATATCCTTGCCTTGGATTTCATCATTGTAGTTGAGCTCACTTTTGAAATTGCTTTAAAAAGCACACAGAGAAGTGCTCTGTTCATGGGAGCTGCTCTTTTGTTACCCATCCTTTTTCTGTCAACGCCTTTTACCTGAATGAAAATCTGCCCCCTTTTCATATCCCCCACATTCTCTGACTTGGGGAGTGTTGATGCCTTTTGTCGAGCTTTCCTGCTCTCTGTCAAGAAGCAAGGAATTTCTTTACCCTCCTTCATGCCCCGAGACAATACCATTCAAGGTTATCATTCAAAAGGCCAAAGAGGACAGGGAGAAAAGGCTGCCGCTAAGCTGGAGAGAATTTTGGTGGCCAGGGAATTGGAGTGGGGATGTGCCTGAATGGGCCGACTTATTGCAAGACATTCCCTTTGAAGCTTGGAGGATGGTGCAAAAGAGTGAGGGAGGTGTCAGAGCAACCACACCTGGGAGGGCAGGCCCGTGCTCTGCCAACATACTTCCACTTTTACGTGTCCTTTGGACTTTTTCTGTTATTTTCCAGTTATTTTCAACGCTGTTCATCGAGTCAGGTAGTTTTCCAGATATGTGTTATACTATCACGATGAAAAAAGAGAATAAAGCAGGCTGGTAAAATTAATGAACTGCCTAAATATTTCATTTTATTGTTTATCTCGAACAATCAACATTGTTGCAAAACAAAACAAAAAAATTAAAACCACAAAAATAAAAAACAAATTATCTGAATTTACCAAAAACCAATACAAATTCAAAAAAGGATAAGTTTGAGACGGAAGCACACAGCTCATTAGGTCCTTCCCCTACTTTACAACCTCATATTATTACAAAACAAATTGATATGCAAATACAGCATACAATATTTCAGGTCTTACAATAGCTTTCAACAATACAACAATATACAGTACAAAACCTTTACCTTACAGTTCCATTCCTAAGTTTCAGTCTATTCCTTTCTGTGTTGGGTAACTAATGATTTAATTTGTTTTTGAACTGAATGATATTATGGCTCTTTGTGATGTTATTGTTCCATAAGGTTGCCCAACAAACTGATGTGTGTATATATGTAATATGTTAACAAAACCAGTTGCAAAAAGGTAGCTCAGGACAACAGCACTAGGAAAAGTTAAACACTACATGAGTAAGAATAGTTATTATCATGGAATCAAATTGTTCAGCAGTAGCTGCTGAACACATTTACATTCTGTAATTATCTCTCTATATTGTAATTTTCCTTGTTAGTGGTGGAGTCCGCCATTACCACACCGAATACAAATTGCCTGTGTATGAGGGATTCAGCAATGCAGCATGCAAGCCACTGCTACTGTTTTTAATTCCACCTCATTGATATTAGTATCACTGCTTACTGCTCACTCTCCTCAACCATATCAGATTATTAGGACATTTCCTGCTGCTGCTTCACATTAAAAGCCTTTAAATGGCGAAACACACTCTGATGGTGGTGCTGACAGCAATCATTCATCAAAACCCTTTTACATGTCATTTTTGGGCAAAACGAGACGTTGAAATATTACAAGGTAGTAATGAAAGTAGAAAGAGCAACCTTCTGTTCTGACTCCTAATGAGGGTTTGTTGGGCTGCCCTTTAAACCAGTAGACCAGTTACTGTGGGAGTGTTAGCCAGTGCCGGGAATGGGGCGCTACTCACCAGTACTGAGTACCGCCACTTCAGGTTTTTGTCCACATGAGTACCCTTACTTCTAATTGCGTACTGCCAACTCCTGTACTGAGTAGGTACGCACCCCTAAACACCTGCGGAAGTGCGTCTCTCACAGCGCTGAAAATATACTTGTTAACATGGATTTTGGATGAATATATTACTGTAACACTGGTCACTGGCCGCTGGTTGCTGCCCCCCCCTCCCCCCCCATATTAATAAGCATGGTGGCCCGTCCACACCGGAGATCACCAAATCTTTACACACAACCAACCTTTTCAGACCTAAAGATTTCATGAGTGTAGTGTTATAGCCTACAGTTTTTTAATCTTTATTTGGGTGGTCATTTACATTTAAGAGGATTGTAAATCTAGCTTTTTTAATAAACTGTATCCCACCAAAGTCAAGTTTAATCAAATAAAACAGTGGCTAGTGAAAATGTTGCGTGGCTAAATTGGGAAGAGCCCTAGCCACAAGAGCAAAAAAGTTCATGTCAAGCCCTGAACGTATGCAATGAAATGCACGCAAAAACACATTTGAAGTCATATATAACAAAGATATGCATACCATACATACTGTATATCAAAGACGCATTACAATACTGGCACCTTTATTGGTCCAATTCAGGCTCTGGTGTTATCTGTAGTATAAAACCACACGCGATACCATGGTTACCGCAGGCGTCGCCACACAACTGGGACTACAAGTTCAAAATGAAGACATGTTGAGCAATGTCGCCTCTAACCACATGATTATGCAATGATTATGATTAAACAATATTGTGTTCAATTTAACCAAATGTTACACATTGGTCCCCGCATCTTATCAATTAATACAAATAATTATTTCGTGTAATTACCTTAATATGATATTGTAAACATGTTTATGTCATTCTGAATCAGGGTGACAGGGTCCCATAGTCACTTCTGCCTGTGAACCGAACCGAGCCGAACCGAACCAGGACTGCATGTTACTGCATGTTTGTTCCTTCACTTGAAACACAAGGCACACATCAGCATGCACAGCTTGTATTCCAGCCTTTCTTATGATGTTCTCTGATTCTCTCGGTCATTCAAGATGGATCAACACAGTCATTTTCAGAAGGGTTTAGTCCTACGTGAGCATTTTTGCCAGCGAAGCTGGTGTTTTTATGTGAGCGAGACAGGGATCTGGAGACTGGGTTGAAACGTTAGATTCTGGAGCTGTGAGAGATGCAGCATGAGGGGGATGCAGAGAAAGGAGGGATTTAAAGAGAGTATGTGAAGTATTCTGAGTCTGTTTTATGTTTCTCCATGTTTTTGGGGCTTTGCAACTTGAATATCAAACACAGGAAACAGTATTACTGACCAGTAAGAACAGAGCTCTGTGACAAACAAGCTCTCCAGCAGGCTCACACTATTTATTCTGAGTGTGACCATCTTCTCCATGACCAAATTCTCCCTCTCTCCTCTGGTATCTGCTGCCGCCAGCCCAAGAAAAGGTCAAACCGTTACAAACAGTCCTTTATCCCAGCAGCCATCAAAGGACTTAACAAGACTCGATGTCAGGTTGTGTTAATGTGAGGTGTGCGTGGTGATATTTCCATGCCATCTTGCAAACAAACCGTTGTTTTCATGTGCTGTTTTGTCACGTATTGCTTCTTTGGTGGTCTTGTTTTCTCTGCTGTATATCAATTTTGCAAAAGCAAAAACAGAAATGCAAAGAACAACCTAGTGTCAACGCCTAAAAGTCCACACTTTGAGGAAAGTTATAGTAATGGAAAAACAGTCAAAAGTGAGACTATGTTAAATGATAAACATTGTCATTGTAGATTACATATTCCTAAGGAACAGGACAAAAATAAGCCCAAAGTGATGTAGAGTATGTGCTGGTTTGTTGGTTTGTGCCACTCTCCTACAACGCAGTCTCATTTCATTCCCATGTCCACCCATCAGTCACCATCACTGGCCCTGGGCACAAAGAGCAGCTTGTGTTATATTGATCTGTTTCAGCCTTTTGCTACAGGCTTTCTGTCAGGACCTGGTCTTATCTAATCACACCATTCATTTGTCACACAGTTTCCAGCTACAACCGGTAATTATTAAACACACCAATTACAATAGCAAAATTAACTTCTGGTTCATTAAGCAGAAAAAAACCATCGGGTCTACAGCTCAACACAGCACACAACACATATGCATGGGGATTAAACCGGGGCGTGCTAAATACGTAGCACATAACTTTGGAAGACAATGTCTTCTGGATGTGTGCGGGAAATGAGCTTTTCACGTTAGGGTGCAGATATTTTCTGTATGTCTCACTCTTTCCAGCTACAAACCCACGCCTCCCTGCGACCTCAACCATGTCTCCTCTGATCTCATATTGCAAATTGGACATTCTCCCCCCTCCTTTCAGTTAGGAGGAGGAAAAAAGCAAGGGAAGGAATTCAGCAGCATCTGAGATTCCTGAAATTCTTCCTCTAGCTTTTTCAAAATGTTTCACAATTTTACCTTTGTCCTGTTAATGTAGTCACTCCTGTGCTAAACTAGTGTTGGAATGCACAAAGAACAGGAGAAACAATGAGCTCATGTATGTTAGCAGTCTATCTGAGAAAACCTTCTGCTACGCTACACTGGTGTCAATTTGCTGCCTTGGTTTTTTTCCCCCCACCGAAGTCAAAGGGAAGATTAGATTTTGCAATATCTTGCAATATTTGTATGACTTATTGTCATTGTGAGGCTTGGTGGCAGTGTGGTGACAATAAGCTACTTTACTTGCACATGACAAAGATAAAGTCAAAGCCAACTTACAGTAGATTCAGGGCAGCAGTTCTTCAGCCCTTATTTAACTGAAATTTCAGTAATTAAAAAAGAAATCAAAGAAAGTGGGGAAAAAATGCTAACACCGATATATAAGAACCTTCTACAAACTGTTGAAAAAAATCAGCATGCTGGTCTGGAATTTGAATTTATAAAGTGAGGCGAAGCAAGTGAAGAAGAAAATATGCTAGGAGAAAAACAAAACCAAAGGGTATGGAAATCCTCCTCAGGGTAGGATCCACTTTATAGGGTCCTACAAGTGTAGCTCTTCTAACTGGGTCACGTCTAATGTGTTGAGCAGCACCCTCCTCCCACTGACAGAAAAGCATGATGGTAGGCCACGTGTCCAAACGTAAGCATATACCTACAGCGATGCGCTCCTGCCTTAATTACCCTTTACAATGAGCAGCAAACATGCTAACGCAAGGCCTTCTGGGGAGTGGGGAACCAAAAATCCTGCAATTTACACATTAATGCTCATGTTAATAGCATCCAAATATGCAATGCATGTTTTAGTGTCTTCCACACGATGCTGGTAAATATCAAAATGCCTCTCTGACAGTACTGGGGCTCATCATGTGAGCAACTCCATACTGCAAACACAAAGAGCCTCCCTTTCAGAAGACAATGCAACGCTTCAGGGCTCCAGGAAAAACTGACTCCCACTGCCAAGTGTACAAAGTACTCCATTGCATGTGATTAAAGTGCCGGCCCACTGCATTCACGCCGTCTTCTGGGACACACACCAGGCTAGCTTATTACCCTGGGGGATTGAGTTTAAGCAGCCTTACAAAACTCCCAAAATCAAACATTCCCTAAACTAACCGGTCACTTTTGCTCCCAGCTTTTCATTGTGTAGGTGTGATGTGAAAACCGTTCAGTACGAGTGGGAATCTCAGTAGGAGAAGAGGCTCATTTTTAGCCCTAGAAACAGCACCAGAATATAAAGTGATACGTTATAGCACATATCTATTCAAAAAAACTAAATTAAATAAAGTTTATTGATTGAACTGCTTCATAGATAAAACAGTTAACAATAAGAGTTCACCTAAACCGGAACAGCTTGAAGTAATCTTTATGATTTTCCCAATGGAAAAATGTGGAAAGGAAAGATTTTGGGAATGGTTTTATTTTGCTTTCTTGACTGGAGTTATATAAAAAAAATCAACACCAGTCTCATGTCTGTAAGTTAATAAAGCTACCACTAGCAGACAGTTAGCTTATCTTAGCTTAGCACAAAGA
Organism: Etheostoma spectabile; assembly: GCF_008692095.1. Lineage (NCBI taxonomy): Eukaryota > Metazoa > Chordata > Actinopteri > Perciformes > Percidae > Etheostoma > Etheostoma spectabile. The sequence goes on along the minus strand of NC_045735.1, from coordinate 15,747,319 downwards.
CCAGCCAGCTAGCCTGGCTCTGTCCCAATCCCCCTCCCACCTCTGAAGCTCACTAATTAACACGTTACATACATTTTGATTTGTGTGTGCATTAAAGGATCCTTTCTTTAATGCACACACAAAATGTATGTAACTCGTGGATTTTGTCATAGTCATTCTAGTTGTTCCCACCATTGACCAGTCTTTATGCTAAGCTAAGCTAAGCTAAGTTGTTGTCTGTACTGTAGCTCCACATTTACTGTACAGTTTTCCCAAAATGCCAAAGTATTCTTTTAAATGAAAATGTTCTTCTTGACTTAATTCCCTGTGATATATGATGATGCTAAACAAGTCAAAGCTCATGAAAGTGACCTTTAAACAAAAACTCTTACTTTTTTTATAGACAGACAGACAGACAGACAGACAGATAGACAGACAGACAGACAGACAGACAGACAGACAGACAGACAGACAGACAGACAGACAGATAGACAGACAGACAGACAGACAGATAGATAGACAGACAGATAGATAGACAGATAGATAGATAGACAGATAGATAGATATATAGATAGATAGATAGATAACGACTCTCAAGAGGCGGTTATGGTGACATTTGAGAGCCTTTGAAGAAGAGGAGTAAAGTCAAAATGAGAACACATTATGTAACATGTCACATAATCTTTGAGCAATACAATGGAGCGGCAGAGATCAGGTTGTGCGAGACAGTGTGTGCTTTTGGCATTTTGAATGATATTCAATTGGTATTGTGATCCTACATAATCATCTAATATCTGGTTGATCCTGTCCGCTCAAGGATGAAAAGCTATTTCTGCCCCAGTGATTCGACAGGCTGAAACTAAACAGATGTCAAGGAAAGGCTACCAATTCCATTTGATATGAACATTATCTTGCATTTTGTTTTTGTTGCCGTGCCATCTTTGACAGGGGAGTAAAATATACTCAGGTAAATTGAAGCGAATGCTATGTTGAGAGAAATGTTAGTGATGAATCCGCAGCCTCCGGGTGATGCCTTCTCTTCTTAAGAGTGCTGTTAAAGGGAGTCCTTTGAACCCACGGGTAATAAAATGACATCTACAATAAACTGCAGTTTCTTCACGCTGATTGTGTGGAAAAGGAACATGACATAACAAAAACAACATAACAGTGACACATGTTTATTTTGCACTTGTGTTAAAAAGGCCTGCTGTGGTAAAACATGATGAAACATGTGTCACGCCTCAGGGTTTTTCCAAAACGAAGGATAATTATTGCTTCTTGGTTGGAGCACTGCCTAAATGTGATGACTTGGTTCTCGTTTTGTCAGACATCTTTACTAAATACTCATTTTGATTAACAGTTGGTATTATTGTCAGTTGATCAGTATGAACCCGGACAAATGTGAACCCAAAGGGTTGAGCACTAGCAGGCATTTTAGGAGGTTAATCAAAGAGAATACTGAAAACCCACATCATATGGAATACATCCATGGCTTTACTTTGTTTACTCCTGTATCCACTTAGGAACATGTGGAAACACCATGACGTAATGCAGAATGAACAATGAAGCATTTATCCAACATGATGTGTTTCTAATAAAGTGAGAACTTCAAAACAGGTTGGTGCCCTGGTTTCTTTTTTAATATGCTTCAGACAATGCAGCCCTAACACCTCTATTACACTGCTGCCTCCCACAAACATATGGCTTCAGTTAAGCTGCAGGCATTCATGTCATACGAGTCAGTGGATGGCATGAATCCACAGATTATAGCATGGGAGCAAGGACGAATGAAAATCAATAGTTCCCTGAGCCCTAGCAAAAGTACCTCTCGCTGAGATGTTTCAAAGAGAAGAAAATCAGAAGAAAGGAACAATGCTATTTAAGCACCAGTGGTTTCGCCCTGCTGTCACATTGGTTAGAGTGCATTTCCACTTGGGGCGAATAGCACAGTATGTTCAGAACTCATGGAATTCATCAATAAGCTACTTACTTCAAAACATAAGGACCCAAAAATGAAATTCAGAACGTTGGATACAAGTCTGTGAAGTGAATCATTTTATAGTTTGTCCCGATCCAAAGCTAAAATGCTTTAAGTTACTTCCCAAAAGCATCCACAACCTTCCTGCACAGTTTCCACTACTGCCTCCAGTCTTGTAAGTGCACAACACTTAGCATCTAAAAGAAAAACCAAAAGCAATTTGAATTGGTAAGTATTACCCTGGGACCTCTGACTTCCCCATGCTGTGGCAGGTCATTTGCACTAAGGGCTGGGCAATATATTAATTATATATTGATTATATTGATACAAGATTAGGTATCGTCTTAGATTTTGGATATCATTATATCGTAATATGGCACAGGTGTTGTCTTACCTGTTTTTAAAGGCTGCATCACAGTAAAGTGATATCATTTTCGGAATTTACCAGACTGTTCTAGCGGTTTTATTATTTGCCTATACACACTTAGTCATTATATCCACGTTAAATGAGTATTTGTCAAAAATCTGTAAATCTGTAAATATTTTGTGAAAACACCAATAGCCAACCCTACAGTATCTACATCGGTGTTTGGTCATTTTCTCCATATCGCCCAGCTCTATTTGCACTGGAATCCTGCTTAAATTACAACCATGGCAGACGGACATCAGGATTAAAATCAACGATCACTTCCATCATCACTTCCCAACCTCAGGTTAAATTAGTTCTGTGCAAATACTGTAGAGCTTCATAAAGTTCCATCAGTATTCATAAACATGAACGGGTCTCTTAGAAGCTTAAGATAAAATGTGGGTCTGCTGCACTGACGATGAATTAGATATCAACTTTGTAGGATGAAACTGTGAAACTTCCCAGCGAAAGGAACTTATTGTAGATCTCCAGTGATGAGGCAGAAAGGCTTGCCCGTGTCGTGTGTCCACAAAGGCTCCCATTCACTGTTGAAAAAGCTTGTCCACAACACGTCTCCTGATCATCAGGGTGAGCGCATGCGGCTCGAAGAGGAACTTGTTCCTGCTCACACATGACGGAATTGTCCAAGATCACAGGCTATTGCATGTGCAAACACTTTTTTTTGTGAGGGATGATCCGTTTTTCTTTTTCTCACTGTAGCCTCGCAGCGAGTGAATAACCTGGCAAAGGCTGCTGGGAATGTACCACTGGACATATCGGAGCTAGTCAACCTGATTGATTCATTGAGCCATAAAGAGTTTGTCCGTGGGGTTAACAGGACTTGGATAAAAGATCAGGAGTCTGTTGAGTCTTGATTAATGTTAGAGGACATAACCTCTGGCCAGTGGTGCTGATAGATTTACAGTATATATACACAGGGTCTCGGCAGCAGAATACACGCGGAATTGGAGCAATTTGAAGTAAGTGAGGGCGAAACAATCACAGGGTACCCTCAGGACACAAACTAAATCAGAACACAACTGTCACAACTCCATGATGAAGCAAACAAGCACATTAACCCACAAATGAACACGAACGACAAAACAGACTAGACCGAGAGACATATCTCAAAGGCATGAGCCCCAATTTCATTTTTGTTGTTTTCTAAATCAGAAGGAATGTGATGACAGCGGGAGAAGAAATTCCTCTGCATATTTATACAGGACCTTGCCTGTGTTAAACCCTGCCCCACCCCCTGGACTTAGGCTGCCTGATTAGTATTCAGCGAATTCATTAAGACACAATTGCTGGTGTCTGGGAACATGGGGACTCTTGATGGAGGAGAGGTTGAGTTCAGCTCACTGGGTAAGTCCCCACAGAGAAGAAACACCCCATCCCCCAAACCTGAAGGTTACCATGTCCTTACCCCGCTACTGATCTGATGATCACAGGCAAACAGCGGTGCTGGGGCTCGGTGTTCAGATCTTTATTTGCACATGCTGTGTTGTTGGCAGCATGCAAAGATCTGCCCGGTTCCCTCAGAAAAAGGTAAGTGGGATTTTGACTTTTGGCTTGACTGTCCCCAAAGGCAATCACCCACAATTTATCTCCCAAGAGAGAGTGTTGTGATGCGTTCTAATATAGTGGTTCCCCTTGTCAGCCAGAAATATAAATGAGATAAGACTTTGTAGCCCACAGACCATCATTAAAATCAATGTTAAGATGAATTAACAGCGGGACAGAAAACTCTTCCGGCGGCTCCAAAGGTTCTTACGATAGGCAGCGGGCTTTGGTTGCGTCCCGGCAAACTGGTGATGGATCATTCCTCAGGGGAGCGCTCACACACTGCAGCCGGTTTAATGAAAAAACACCCCAAAAACCCTGTCCTGCATGGGAGCTTCACAATAACACATCGCAGGTGAGGAGAAAATATTTCATACGGCCACGGTGCACAAATCCAATAGAGTTTGGCTTAACGCTCCTCTCACTGCTGGACTGTCAATCAGGAGTGTTTCTTCCATCCCGCTGTTATCAATTTGACCTGGAGCTCCAAATACAAATCTTTTCGTCATCTCTTCCTACGTTTGAAAATTATTTTCAAATTATGAGAGAATTATCAAACAGTGGGAGAAACACTTCCCCCGGGGTTTAATATCGCAATACAGGCTTTTCTGTTTTTCCTCAAGTGGTCTCTTAATTGCTAAGGAAAGGTCTTTTGCCCGCATCCGTTTTAAGGTGTTCGCAGTAAAACAAAGGAGAATACTACCAAGAGTAGCTCTAGTAGTCCACAGTGTGTATCCCAGAGAGACCTCTGTGCCATATCCTGAGGCTTCTTTCTGTTTTCTTCCACCACAATGAGAAAGAAAGACTTTGATCATCCAATAGACTATATCTCACTCACCAGGAGAAGAGGAAAGCAAAGTCAGGGCATAAAAGTTGGGTTTGCAGCACAAGGGAATGCAAAGCAGAGGAAAATGAGGTGAACTGTCATGAAAGGAAAAGCAGAAAACCTCGAGAAGCTGCAACACACTCGACAGCAAACGAAACCGCTGAGGCAAAAAAATTGATAACCCTTTTCTGAGACACACACACATACACACACACACACACAGTGCGGCCACCGGATTGTCACGACAAGGGTGGAAATGAAGTTGCCAGAGATTGCCAAGGATAGATCACCAACATCAAGAACAATGCTGACTTTGGAGGAGGTGGTGATGAGGTGTGTGTGTGTGTGTGTGTGTGTGTGTGTGTGTGTATGAGTACGCTTAACAAGTATCAGTTCACATCTTAGAATGAATTCATTAATCCTTAGTGGGTTCTTCGATCAGTGACTGGAATTCCTTTGCTTCCTTTCTAGATTTTTGTCATGAAGCCAAAGCAAAAAAAAGAAAGGCTTTGTCTCAGCAGGGACCAAAGTATTGTCTCTGTCTCAAAAGACGCCCAGCCATTGCAAGCACATAAGGATGGACGTGACAGCACGAACAAGTCGATAAACACACGCAGGCCGAGCACTTTCATTTAGGAAGTTGGGAGTACTTCAAAGTTCAACTGACGGGGTTGAGAGAGAATAAAAAAAGAATAAAGAGGAATCTTCGCTGGCTGAAAATGCATTTTGAGATGGACAGAAACAGATGCAGCGGCAACAACAGCTACAATAAATACATCTTCAGTGCATTCAATTTCAAGTCAAAATATGGACAACCCTATTGGATGTTTGGGAAATGTCTAGTCGTGCCTCTATGTGTGTTAGTTAAGGGATTTAATGAGTAAACATTACCGTATAGCAAAGTAAGATATTATTTCTAGCAAATCGCCTAATATGTTTTGACAAAATGTCCACAGAAAAGCAGAGGGTAAGCATGAACTATAAATCACACTAAAACACAATGACACTAATGCAAGAAGTAAAACAAAATGCAAGGGGACATGAGATGTGTTCCTGTGGAAACAGCAACAAAGAAAGGAGTGTGTTTCTGTGTATATGAGTGTGTGTGACTAAGATCAGGGACATGTTGCAAAAGTTGAAGTGCTGAGTGTGGCTGCGATGGGATTAGTGGTACCCGGTGGGCACAGATGGAACCCAAATCCTCAGAGTTGTTCTGAAAAGGTCACACACAAATACAGGAGAGCCACCTACACACCCCCCCATCCACTGCTGCCAAGAGATTCCTCGGGTTGGTTTCGGCCCGGGCTTTTAGTCCCTCATCAATCCTCTGAATGCTCCACAATCATTCTTTTCAAGTGTGTAACAGAGAGCAGAAGAGAAATGCCTTCAAAACGGCGGCGGGCCTGACTTGCTGTCACCGATGAGATCGGAGCAATGGCTGAATTCAATGAAAAGCTTGTGGCGCTTTAGAGGAAAACTGATTTTACCGCAGCTCTTTTGTTAAGATGTAACAGGAATCAAGAAGGGAGAGAAGCAGAGAGATTAAAAGACATTAGTCTTCATGGCCGTGCAGAGAACAAATGAATCGCTGTGCACCTTGGAATTTAGTCTGCAGGTCATGTCTGATCCTTTTCCATTCTTCTCCTCTCATTCATCGGTCTCTGTCATACTGCATGTGCTCATGTTGGGTCTGTTGTTTTTGCGTTGCAGAAAAGAGGCTCGCATTCCTCTTCTGTCTTGTTTCGCCATACTGCTGTGTCTGTGTATTTCCTGCCACCATCCGGCTGCATCGTCCCCAGGCGCTGGCTCCTGTGCCAACACCATATGGCAAGGCCAACTAGGCGAGCACGCGCTCCGCCAGACTCTCACAGCCTCTCTGTTATCCAGGTTTTCTTCAAGGGACCCAATAAAGCACTTACAGAGGGCTATTACTGCGTATAGAGAATACACATACAGTACATACCCACTCATATACAATCAGAGCACAGCACAGCAAGGCAGCAAAGCAATTAGCAGAACAATAAAAATAACAGGTGGTCCACACGTCTGCTGCTGGTTTTCAGGTAGCGTCTACATCTATTTATGCATCATGAGGTCTTCATTAAAAATAGTTGTTTTTTCAAGAGGTAGTTGATTTGTAGAGGGAGTTTGCCTGGAAGACTAATATCCCCCCAAAATCCTCCTTCTAACGCCACAATACAGCTTGTAAACTAAGAAAACATCCACTGAGAATTGACTTAGTCTGACAGCTGGCAAAGCAATCACTGAACTATGGGGAGCAGTACTGATGATGACATGAGTCAGAATTCTCTACACTCCAAACCTGAAGTATAACTACTTCCACTAGATGCTGTGGGTGGAAAATGAAGTGTGATTCTGTAGCAGCATGGCTCATGTTGGACCAGTTTTGCTGGGTAATTTATGAAAATGTTGACAACGCTGACATTTACTGGGAAAGGAATGAATTAAACAATTAATTCATTTGGAAATCAGATGGAAAGGCAGAAATCTGTAGAAAAATGGATAATGTCCTGGCAGAAATTTACAGGTACCTTTTCCATTAAGTTTACAGACATTTCAGTTCATCCAAAAACTGGAAATTCTGTTAATCCAAAATATCAAAATAACTAACAGTGTAAGTGAGTGGTGTGTTCATCCAGTCAGGTGCAGGAAGGGTTTATCTGAATGCATGGTAGTCTCGCTTTGCCAGACTGTTCATACGCTGTGGAGCAGAGGAGGGTCTGGCTAGTCCACACAGCATTCCCAGACGGGAGAAAAACCTATTCTGGTTTATCGGCATTTCTTTAAACCAATCACAATCGTCATGGGCGGTGTAAGCTCTGGAGGGAGCAGCTGTTAAATAGCTGTGAGAGAGAAACCTCAGATTGGACAGATAGTCTAGCTAGCTGTCTGGATTTACCCTGCAGAGGTCTGAGGACCAGGTAACCATAGTCCTCAGATTGGACAGTCTAGCTAGCTGTCTGGATTTACCCTGCAGAGACCTGAGGACCAGGTAACCACAGTCCTCAGATGGACAGATAGTCTAGCTAGCTGTCTGGATTTACCCTGCAGAGATCTGGGGACCAGGTACCATAGTCCCAGATTGGACCAGATAGTCCTAGCTAGCTGTCGGATTTCCCCTGCAGAGATCTGGGGCCCCCAGGAAACCCAAATAGTCCTCAGATTGGACAGATAGTCTAGCTGCTGTCTGGATTTACCTGCAGAGATCTGAGGACCAGGTAACCAAGCCCTCAAATTGGACAGTCTAGCTAGCTGTCTGATTTACCCTGCAGAGATCTGAGGACCAGAAAAACCTTTAGTCCTCAGATTGGGACGATAGTCTAGCTAGCTGTCTGGATTTACCCAGAGATCTGAGGACCAGGTAACCAAGTCCTCATTGCCCAAAAAATTAATCTTAGAAAGAAACCAACTCGTTGGAAGGAATTTGTAAACCAAGGTGGAGAGAAAGCTGTGAATGGACTCACCAAACTGTGGTGGCAGACAGACAGGTGGAGTATGTGTTATGGTACCACAGGATCACACTTCCTGTTCTCTACACGCTCATTTCAAATGGGAAGGTGTTATCAGATTTCCTCTGCACAGGCATCACTCTGCGTTCAGAGGTACTAAAAATGTGATGTTAAAATATTATAATTATCTAATGAGTTCCATCTGTTGACATGAAATCCTCACACAGAGCTCAGTCTGCAGGGACATACATTAAATACATTATGGAGTAACTGATACATGAGAAGTGACTGAGACTCAGCGCCACCCCTGACATATGTGACTGATTACAAGTTGTAATGTGCCAGTGATAAATGTGCCAACATGAGGCGGTGATGAATTTAACAGTTCCCCAAGAAACCAGGGCCTTCCATTACATGACTTATTACCGTCTCTCCCTCCTGATGGCTTAATTGATCCTTGAGGGCTAATAAAGTAAACCCTCCTCCACCCATCCAGAGATTATGATACCCGATAGGATGGGGGGGAAGAACGACCACAGCAGCTTTTAACCCAACTGGCCTCTTGCTCAACATTCAATTACAAAAGTGGTAAGGCACTGAGTCTCTTATAATATCGAGCAGCTGCTGGACCATAAAGGTGAATGCAGCGTTTTACCACATAACTTAATATTCATTGAATACAACTTGTTTTTCCTCAAAGAGAAACCATGAAAATAGGGCCACTGGTCTGATTGGCATGTCCTGCTGCCTGGGCTTCCTCTGCCTTCCTCTGGTGCGTGCTAAACTGAGCGCCTTCATGGATGAATTCAGAGGAGAAATGCCAAACATGGAGGAATAGCACCACAGAGGTTGACCACAGCATATGCTGCCGCTTGTTATTCCCTGTGGCTGCCTGTTTTCCATTGTATTTATAGCAGGGGATCTTGATTTAGATCTGCTCCATCTGGTGATTCGTTGTAGGGATGGGTGCCACATCTTCCGCTCTTCTGTGTAATCTCCCCCCCACTCTGCTTACTGGCTTTTATTTAAAGAAGATGGTAAGTGAGATAGCAGGGAGTCGCTCCTCTCTCCGTCTTTTTTATTCTGACACCAGCTGCTGCTGCTGCACAGTTTATGATGCTGGCTGGGAGGCATTGTGAAGAGGGGGGGAATCTGGAATCTGTGGAGGTGAAAAAAAATCCCTCCCACTTTCTCCTGTGGTATGCAAAGATTCCACGGGCGGCCTCCAGAGCCCCTTTTACTTCCACAACCCTCCCCCAGCCTGGGCTCCCATCAAACCTTCAGTAGCCCCAGTAACCGAGCTGAGGTTTGGGGCACAGCGGAGGAAGAGGCTGATTCAAAATCATCTGTAGTCTCCCACTTCCAAGTCTGGTTCTCCTTCTACCTCAACATAAAGATGTGCAGGGATTTGTACCTACAAATGGAGCGAGTGTAGGTGGAAAATAATTTCAGTTCATGTTAAAGCACTCAAAGCAGGAAATGTAGGGCAGGATAGCCGAGCTGCCACGAGATGATTTTATGATTTAATGAAGCTTAAAAACGAACAAACAAAAAAACAGACATACGAAAGAAAAAAAAGAATAGCAAAAATAAAATTCTCTGGATATTCCTGAACATTTCCGCAGCACAGCCATGAGCCCATTTCCTCTCTAATTTCATTTGAGAGGAGATCATAATACCTCTTAATGGGAAGGAAAGTCATTGCAACGGACAACTGGTAATGTGATCGTCTATCCATGACTGACACTCATTTCAAATCTTTCTTTAAATGCCCTGATTTCATTACCCTCTAGTGTATCCTTTACTCAGTATGCTGGTGCAGAGTGAAGTGGGTGAAATGAGGGAAGGGGCGGTTACAGATGAGCTGCTATCTCAAATGTCTCATTTCATGGGTTATTTTTCTGCTGGTAAAAAAAAGAAAATCTTTAAAATTGGGCTATTTCTAATCCGATGATTAATCAGAATCTGGCTTTAGCTGAAGCAGGCCGTGTGTTTCCTTCACTGCAGTGTTAAGTGGAAGTTTGTTGAAGCTGTATTTGAAGGAGCTCGGCCTTCAGCAGCTTTGTCAGTGACAACATGTCATTCACTTTGCCACAATTGCAAGACTTTCTGAGTGTACTTGTCAGAGTAAATAACTCACCATAAGGCTGTCCGTCTGTGGAAACGGAGCTTAATTGTTAAAATGCTGTATTATATACAGAAGTGTGTGCAAAACACCAACAGTTTGTATCTGTATCGGCGTTTTATTTGACCGATAAACGAAAAAGTGAATCCATTAAAAAGTAAAAGTACTTTGGCTCGGCTAAACTGCAGGCAAATACTGACTTCTACCGATTCACACAATGCTGCTGAAACAGACTGGGAAGCCTTTAAACCACAGCCAGATGGATGCATTGTGTGACAAAACACAAGCAAAAAAGACACACAAACGACTTACAAACGTGTGGTGGAGAACAACACACTGACGCGGAGCATCTTTGGCTGCCTGTGCACCGTGGGCACCGTGTGCACTGTGTGCATGTGTTTGCATTACTGGGAGAGACTTGATTGTTTGCTCCACTCTGGCTACGTGACAAAGCTACGACGGGAATTTACAACAGGAAGAAAACGATAATATTAAATGTTGTTTCGGCAAATATTTATGTGTGATATGTGAGCAGCTTCCAAAATGAAATGGAACCCAGAATGACAAGAGGAAAGAGCAGAAACAGCACAGCCAGAAACTAAGTTCCCGGGCTATTTGCTCATCGTCACCTCTGAGTGCCAGAGCAGTCACGCCTGCTTGTTGCCTCCAAGGTGGCTGGAGGCTCCCTGCAGGGAAAAAGGGCCAGTCTTTACTGAGTTTCATTTCTACGCTTACCAACACAGCGTGGGGGAAGAGACAGGCCACTGCTCTGGTGCCCACCTGGTGACCAGATAAAGGCTTTAGGGTTCAGCACCCCCCTCGTAGCTCTGCATATGCAAGCAGGACAGGACAGGCGCTAGGCTGGCCCCGGCCTGTAGCCTGTCTTGAAGACGGATGAGGCAATGGTGCTGGGCCTGGGGGCCCATGGCTCCCTGCAGGGACCTCACTATTGGCCTGGTAGATTAGGTCTGGATCACACTTGACGTGCCACTGCAGAAAGCAATGGGATGTGGGACAGAGAGGGCGAAGTGTTTCTCTCTACTTCAAATCTGGAGCAGCCAACATGTGATCTGGTGTTTGAGATGGTCAAACCGTTCTATATAGTAATATAACAGATATACCTAGCCTAGTTACCACTGAATCAATTTAGGATTTAGGATCTTTAAGGATTAGTAGTTTGTAAAATGTCCCAGAGCTGGAGTTGATGTCCTCAAATGTCTTGTTTTGTCCACAACTCAAAGATATTCAGTGTGCTGTCACAGAGGAGGGTAGAGACCAGAAAACCTTCACATTTAACAAGCTGGAATCTGAGAATTTTGTACTTAAAGTACTTCAACTAATTAATCAATTATAAAAATAGTTGACAATTAATTTAAAAGTCAACTACTACTTGATTAATCTTTGCAGCTCTAATACAATTAGTCAGATAATCAATTATCCAGTCAAAAGAAAATTAAATGTAATGGTTTAAGTCATTTATTAAGCAAAAATACCAAACACCGACCGGTTCCAGCTTTCTGGATGTGAGGATTAGCCTTTTCTCAGTTTTTTTTATCATGGTGAATTGAATATCCTTAGGTATTGGACTGTTGGTGGAACAAAACAAGCAATTTGAAGGTGTCACCTTGGCCTTAAGGAAATGCGCAGCACCCCTATACATAATAATATTGATCATGGAGAGCCTGTGTACAGCATTTCATTTGTATTGTTTAGACCATTAGAGCATAATAACAACACACCGTCCCTCCAACGGTTTCATATTATCACGGGAAAGAGCATATTAGCAGCCACTCAAGCGCCAGCAGGCCATTTTCCCATGTTCCCCCCACCGCCCCCACCTATTAACGCTTCCTGAAGATATATAGGCAGCCATATACATGCCAATAAATCACAGTCCTGCTCTGCACGCGACACGCTGCCCTTGGTTAGGTGTTACTTCTCAAGCTCAAGGTCTAACAACAGGGTAATTACCACAAAGAGGTGAGATAAAGGAGGATGTAGAGAATGATATGTTTAGCCAAAGTGCAAGGGGGGGGGGGGGCTCCTTAATTGCTAGATACATGGTATAGGATCATACATCGTTGTTGTTGTTTTTTAAGACAAGGCATAATCAGAGGACAGTGGCTAGATGTCAGAAAGAGAACAAAAGTGGCGTATGTGAAGAATGCCGATCAAGATCTGTTAAATCCCAGTCATTTCATCGCTCCATCACCTGCACCGAGGCCGTCTCAAAGCTCTTATCTCTGCCCCGAGGAGCGAGCATCGAGGAGGGATCATCGCGGAGCGAGGATGGAGGAGGGATCTCTAAAAAGCTATAGGCAAGGATCCACCAGAGCAGCCTTCCTGGAAGCTCTCCTCTCCCTCTCTCTAACCCTCCCTCTCTCCCTTACTTCCTCAGTGGTACGGACTTTGAAGCGAGAAAGGGAAGAAAGTGAAGGATGGAATTTAAGTAAGTTTCAGCTCGAGCCGGCAATATGGAGAAAATCTAAATATCACAATATCTTTGACCAAATCCATTGTTATCCATATTTCGGCGATACTGTGCAGGGTGTGTATTGTGAGTATCGGTGCTTTCACAAAACATGTACACAATGAGATTTTAGATAAATAACAGTGATGTGGATATAATGACTAGGTGGTTAAAGGCAAATAATAGAAGTAAGTTCAGAAATCATGTGTCATAAGATATTACGTTATCCAAAATCTAAGACGATATCTAGCCTAACATATTGATATAATAATTATTATATATTGATATAGCCCAGTCCTAGATTCAGCCATGGTTAAATAGTGGTCTGTCTGTAGAGAAGATGTATAGCTCTGTTCATGGATCAGTAAGTCCTGCAGACGCCCCTGGTACAAGCCTGGGCCTGGTGCCTGCTGGTGTCTCCACCCTGCACTGTCCCCTCTACCACTACCCCCCTCTACCACCACCCCCCTCTACCAACACCCTCCACTACCACCACCCTCCTCTACCACTACCCCCCTCTACCACTACCCTCCTCTACCACCACCCCCCACTACCACTACCCCCCTCTCCCACTACCCCCCTCTACCACTACCCTCCTCTACCACCACCCTCCTCTACCACCACCCTCCTCTACCACCACCCTCCTCTACCACTACCCTCCTCTACCACCACCCTCTTCTATCACCACCTTCCTCTACCACTACCCTCCTCTACCACCACCCTCTTCTATCACCACCTTCCTCTACCACTACCCTCCTCTACCACCACCCTCTTCTATCACCACCTTCCTCTACCACTACCCTCCTCTACCACCACCCTCTTCTATCACCACCTTCCTCTACCACCGCCCTCCTGTGTAATGTCTGCAGGGCTCGCCAAGGGTAGAAGAGCACGCTGGAAACAACAAAGCCCAGAGCAAGGACACTACCCAGCTCCCAGCTAACGGATCTGAGCTTTGATCATGATTACAGCTTTCTGGGGCTTAGGGCAGGTGTCTTCCTGACTCAGCGACACCCTGCTGAGAGCCCATCAATAAGCAGTGGGAAGGATGACTGTTGAATTCTTTGGCTCGACGACAACACACCTTTAAATCCCCGTGATTACCACTGTACAAACAGTCTTCTTTGAAATGTTATTTTGTTCAGTTGCCTTTCCAAGAAAGAGGATATTGAAACCCAGGGGAGCTTTTGACTGAGGGGAAACGTTTAGAAAAAAAAAGAATTCTATAAAGGAAATCACAACTTCTTGGCCAAAGAATAAGAACCCGCCGTTACTTCATCCCATTTATGGGACTGGTTTTCTTATCAAACCATGCAGGTTTTTACTTTGGGCTGCGATCCCTCTATCACACGTTACAGCAGTGAAAACTATTTCATACGCCACAAGTTTGGAGTGGCATATGTTTGGTATAAATGTGTCTTTTTAAACTGAATCTATGTCGCCGGGGAAATCTCCACGCGCCAGTAGCCAGTAGCCGGCCGACAACTGCTCAGGAAAAAGTGCTCGGCTCGTCTCAAGTCTTTCACTGTACGCGTCTCTGGAGGATAGAGAACAAAGCTGTGGATTGACCAGCAACCACATATTTGCCATTTTTCTTTAGTTTGTGCTTTCTTTTAGGAATCAGGAGCCTGATAGAGAGGCAGAGACTGTGAGTTTCACACCAACACAAAAGCTCCAAACCATTGGGAATGCAGTCCTTTGATATAATAGGCTGTCAGATTTCCTTTCAAACCCTTGACATTTCGTTTTAGACTATTTGTCTCTACTGTTTTTCCTGTCTTGGTAAAACACATGATTTCAATCCTAAATGGGCTGTAGATATAGTCATTTTGATAATTTACAGTTATTTGAATGCTGGCAGCTTTGAGCTGCAGTCACACTGACTGCGTCAGTCCTCACCTCTGATTTCCACCTCCGGCTGCAGATTGGCTCCGCTGCGTGACGGCTCCCTGCTCCGCCGTGCTTCAACACCCACCAGGTCCAGGTTTGTTGCGAAACGGCTGCGGCCATGACTGACATCTGAAGTCACGAGGACCCACAAGATCTTGCAAATTCTCGTACGATCGCGCGATATGACAGGATGTAGTTTCTATAAACAGAACCACAACTCCTCTGACCTGTTGACTGATCCGCCGTGTGCACGATGTATTTTATTTTGAAAATTAACCAGATGTTTTATTTTGTTTCCGTGCTCGACTTCCTGTCCCACACTATCTGCAGTGACCGGCGTCCTAAAATAGAAGCTGTGAGTATCTGCTCCGGAGGGCTGGGACGGAGTCGGAACGCAGCCGTCAGTGACATTACACACACTGACTTCAATGGAAACCTAATGACTCCGCCGCCGTTCTGGAGCGGATCCACAGCCGTACCGCAACCGGTGGAAATTAGGAGTCAGACGGTGCGGCACAAACGCGGTCTGCCCATTCATTTTGAATAGGGTTAGTGTATTTGAGACTGATTGGACTTGGGAGAAACACAACGAGACCGTCACGCTGCGGTAGACAATCATATAACCAGCGATAAGACCTGTCAGTCCGTTTGAGGCGGTGTGAGAATCCCGTACAGTAAACAGGAAACACAACAGGAATTCAACAGGAAGTGACACGCCCACCGCCGCGAATCGTTGGATCAGATTTACTAGTGTGAATTTGTCCTCAAAGGAAAAAAATTATGCTGATTTTCAGTTTGGTTTAAGTGATCTTTTTTTTTTTATTCCTGCAGATAACTGGTTTACAACGTCACTGTATATTTAGTACAGTCATGTCAGTCTTCAGTTATGTAAACATCAGGTTTCAGTTCTAGGCTAAAACATGTGAGATCTGATCAAGAGCTCCTTTTGAAACATTTTGCACCAAGGTGTAACAATAATGCTACCAGACATCCACTGTAGAATGGACAGATGTCCCAGTTCCTGACTGCAGAGCAGCTACTTGATTTTCATGAAGCGTTGAACCTATGGCTTGGCAGTCTGATCTTGTCGTTGATCATATGGGTGCATCCGCCAAGATACAAAATAAAATCCTGCTCATATCCTAGAGAACGTTTCCAGCACAGATCACCAGCCAGCGAGTCCACATGCTTTTCAGCTGTTTCTCGTCTTTTCGGAAAAGCCAAATAATGGATAACTCATCTCCAACTGCATTGCCTGAGGAAGTGGAAGCTTAATGATGTCAGAGATCCAGACTCAGTGGAGGCTGGAGGGCACGATGCTGAGAGAATAATGGACATTTGGTGGCCAAAACCCAGCAGGGTATCGCAGGGTCTCTGTACACCATACAGCTATCTCTGCTTTTATTGACATTTTGTTCATGCAGCCTGGGTCAGATTACCGGATGGCTTACAGACTAACCCTGATGCCACTGCTGTTCATGGGTGATGTGCAGTGTAACTACTGAATGACGGATGTCAAACTCCCCCACCTCTATAATAGCCACCTCTGTCAACCCCCACCACCAGAGAGCTGGTGCAGTTACAGAGGCGGAAAAAACAATATTGGGTAACATTTCATTTCTGGGCCAGTCAACTGTGAGAGAAAAACATCGATATAATATCAAATCAAAAACTAGATATCAAGCAGGCAATCAAAATAGTACAACCTACACTTTGTCCACTCTAGAGTGTGACTGACAGCCTGCACCGTGTTATCAGCAGGCCTGAGTGCCTGACTTCTCCGCTTCTTTTATCTCCCTCTTTGCACATGATGAGCTATTCGGCGTCCATCATGAGTGAGGCTGAGTGCTCTCTGTTTGAGAAAAAAAAAGCACACTCCGGCGAGCCACTAACTCCGTGGTTATCTTCAAATGTCAGATGGTGAAGCACATCACGGTCGGGCTGAACCATGTTGAGCAGAACAGCTTTGAAGGACTTCACTTCCTGATCCAGCAGCTCTCAGAGAGATTCAGCGAGGTTACAAAAAATAACATTGACTTCTAACCTGCCGTCCCTCTGTCAGAAGAGTTCAGCCAGCCGCTGAAACTATTCTGTTATGACAAGCAATCAGCTGAATCTCCTTTTATTTGCTCAATTTTGCCCTGAAATAATGACATCACGTGTGTGCCTTATGAAAGAGCCAAATCCAAAAAGCCACTTTGAAAATGTTCTAATGAAAGCCATATGTTGACTTTCCCTGGATCTACGTGCTGTAGCAGAGACAGAGGAGGCAGCCTGACTGCCAACAAAGGACTAGCCATAGAGTAGCACTATCAGGACAGCAATACGGTGGCCCTGAAGCTCAAAACACAACTACATTTAAAAAAAACACACAGCTACATTTTACAAAACACAGCAAAAGAAAAGAAAAACACAACGGCATTTGGTGAGACTCAAATCGGAAAAGGTAGCTACGTATTGGACAATGATTCCTCGTCGCTGATTGGACGCATCGTCTGACAGTACATTCCTGCAGCGTCTGAAGGCAGTTGGACTGATATGGTGATAAATTCATAGCATATACAGTACCAACCTCTGTCAGACTGGTCGATTATGACTCCATATTCAGCTTTTCTTATGATGGAGAGGTCCAGAGCCCAGGGCTCATCATCGCCTCTTTTCCAACTTTCTTTGTGAGCAAAAGTTAGTGTGTCATGTTTTATTCTTGAAACGCATTGCAATGAAAACGCTGTTGTGTAATATTAATTACTAAAGCATGGGACTATGTTTGTGTTGAGATTAGAATTATTCTTTAAATAGCGTCAGCCCGATCATTCTTCATTCTTTATTTTTAATGGTTATCGTTATTAAAGGTCCCATGGCATGACAATTTCACTTCATGAGTTTTTTTTAACATCATAATGCGTCCCCCCAGCCTGCCTACGGCCCCCCAGTGGCTAGAAAAGGTGATAGGTGTAAACCGAGCCCTGGGTATCCTGCTCTGCTTTGAGATAGTGTTAGTTTGGTCACCTATTTTTAATTTAGTCTTAGTCTTGTGTCAAATGTCCAAAAACCTTTAGTCATATTTTGTCATTAACATGTGTTTTTTTGTAAGTTCAGCCGACTAAAAGTCTTGTCATTTTAGTTAAAAGAGAACTCAGGTATCTTAGTCAAGTTTTAGTCAAAACATTTTTTTTTTTTTTTTGAAATACTGTTTTTTCTGAGATTATTTCGGATAACTATTTCAGTCAAATAGTGTTTAACCCATTTTTAATATTGTCGAATGCAACTTTGTTAAACGCGTCTGGTTTTATTTCGAGCCTCTTCCTTCATGAAAATACAATCGTACACAGACACATGTTAGATAAGAGCCAGGGCTCCTGGGCTCTACAGCTTCAGATCCAGTATTAGGGACCACTAAGGTCTATATAAAGAGACTTCAGATACAGTATTAGGGACCACTAAGGTCTATATGAAAGAGACTTCAGATCCAGTATTAGGGACCACTAAGGTCTATATAAAGAGACTTCAGATACAGTATTAGGGACCACTAAGGTCTATATGAAAGAGACTTCAGATACAGTATTAGGGACCACTAAGGTCTATATAAAAGAGACTTCAGATGCAGTATTAGGGACCACTAAGGTCTATATAAAAGAGACTTCAGATACAGTATTAGGGACCACTAAGGTCTATATAAAGAGACTTCAGATACAGTATTAGGGGACCACTAAGGTCTATATAAAAGAGACTTCAGATACAGTATTAGGGACCACTATAAGGTCTATATAAAGAGACTTCAGATACAGTATTAGGGACCACTAAGGTCTATATAAAAGAGACTTCAGATGCAGTATTAGGGACCACTAAGGTCTATATAAAGAGACTTCAGATACAGTATTAGGGGACCACTAAGGTCTGTATAAAAGAGACTTCAGATACAGTATTAGGGACCACTAAGGTCTATATAAAGAGACTTCAGATACAGTATTAGGGGACCACTAAGGTCTATATAAAAGAGACTTCAGATACAGTATTTGGGGACCACTAAGGTCTATATAAAAGAGACTTCAGATACAGTATTTGGGGACCACTAAGGTCTATAAAGAAGTATCCAGAAGCAGCATGTCATTGGACCTTTACTTTTACTACCTGGTAGAAAACCATCCATCGGTCTTGATGTCTGTTCGTGTGCTCGTGCTCTGAACCACGCAGACATTTCCTGAGGTAAATCTTTCCGCTTGGTGAGCTGTCG
Organism: Etheostoma spectabile; assembly: GCF_008692095.1. NCBI lineage: Eukaryota > Metazoa > Chordata > Actinopteri > Perciformes > Percidae > Etheostoma > Etheostoma spectabile. The sequence goes on along the minus strand of NC_045735.1, from coordinate 15,728,375 downwards.
TTGTCACGTTTAACTGATTGGCACAGTTATTTCTGAGCTATGAGATCAGTGATGTGATGGAGAATATTAAATAATCACCACATATTCATCCTCCCCCAGCCTTTTAGCATGTTGCGCATGGAGACATGTCCACACCGCCTGTGTGCCTTATCACCTTGTGCTTGGCATTTATTATGCAAAATTCATTGGAGGGTGCAAAATATTACACTGATGGTGCAATGCATGCTTTTGCACCCTGTGTATTGAAACGGCATCATAGCAATTCCTCCCCGGGATATATAACGTTTTATTTTGTCTTATCAACCTGAGCTGTGAGAATCACCAGCTGCTTCCCGATACGATATCATCACGGTACTAATGCCACGATACGATATTATTGCGATTTTAAAACATATTGCAATATTCTGCGATATACTGCAATTTATAACCTTCTTTCCAACTTCTACTTTTTCCCCAATTTCAAATGACGTCCCAAAATGCAAAATGGGACAAACTGACCAATACATATATAATATATATTATACAATAACCGATCCAAACTTGGCGCATGTGTATTGATACAGTATTGCCACTGAAAATATTGCGATACTATGCTGTATTGATTCCCCCCCACCCCCCCTTCAGGGCCACCGTATGGGATTGATAGCGACAGATTCCCTAATGATCTAGTCTATGGTGGAGGTGCAGGAGATAAGTAGATGTGAGTGATATCACTGCCAGCGAAAATACGCTTCACCTCCCAGGGGCTCGTCTCCACATATAATCACTCTGTAATTACAAATCCTCCGTTCTGCTATACCTTAGCAGGCGACAGCCTTGTCTTTAGTTGGGTCTGTTAAAAAGCCTTCTGGTTCTCTTCCAATTTTCCAACTTAATGATATTCACAAGACATACTACAGTATATAACACTTGGGTGTGGAGACTGTAATGAGGTCCATGTATTTCATTTAAAAAAATCAATACTTTATTCAGATTGTGGATACTAGAACAGCTCATACTCTACTACAGAAAAAAATATATTTGACCATATTAAACTTCTGAAGGGATTGAGATTACTTTGTCTTGTGACAATTTATTTTAAAATGAACGGCACAACACAAAGCATACAAATGACGGTGGTCAATGTTTGTATTATCTTGGAGCTAGACACTAAAGATTGGTGTTTTCATTATGTCGCGGAGTCTATAAAGCCAGAGAATAAGTCATGTTCTATCATTTCGATTCCTCCACACCGTCTCCGCTAGAGACAGTAACTCGAGAGCCTGCTCAAGCAATAGCTGGAGTGTGTGATTAAAAAGCCCTGAGTTCAGTCACACTATGACTCTGAATCACTCCCAGAAAACTTTCTATAATATTCTGTTTGTAACTGTAACTAGAGCCAGGTCACTGTAGCCATGGGGACCCCCAACGAGCCCATGGGCCACAAAGTGGGTGATGCTGGGCTTGTCAGGCCTGGGAAAACCTCACCTGGGGGCTCAAACTGGTCAAGACCCCGAATTAGTGCAGAAAGCAGAGTCAATCTGCTGGATCAAAGAGTACCTTTGTTCCCATGCTTCCTTTGTAAAGCAGCAGAACGCTCAGCTTTCGCTTTTCATTTCAGTTTTCTGTGATGTTTTGCTCCTGTTCAAGCAAAGAGAACATACACACGAGTCAAGCAAGAAACAAGTGAAAACTGAAAAGAGAATACATGACTAATGGTAATGGACGGAAGAGGTGGAGCGAGCATGGAGGGCAGATTGGCTAATGTTCTCTGCTCTGATAACAGGTGAAGGAAGAGATAAGGTATCAATGCTGGTATCATAATCCCCACCTATCATACAGCTATTTGTAAACTGCATCTGACACAACCTTTCAGTTGGGTTCCTCAGATTTGAACTCCAACATTAATTTCATTTTCAGTTTAACAATTGTCCCTGCATGGCGTTTAATAAAACCTCAGACAGCGCTGCACAGCTCTTCCACCAAGCTGTTGTTCACAACATTCCTATATATGGCCATCAGGTCTTGCTGATCTTCATGAACACATACAAATATGGGTAGAGCCCGTCTTCTGTCCTGTTTATAGCCTCCTCCAGCTCTCTCTGAGACGGAGCTCTCTCTGAGCATTCCAGAGACCTTGTTATGCGTTCTGCTTTCCCAGGGCTGCATTTTGGTCAGAGTGGCTCAAAATACATCCAGCCTCTCTGTCTTATGGGCCTTGTATTCTGCAGCGCTTTCACTACCTTTGTCTGCTGGCTAGATGCCTGGCTTCAAGGCCTTTCTTGCTGGGTTTTGTTTATGGCTTGCTGTTGTCGCTGACATTTTGTCTTGTTAGGGCTTTAAGGAAGGCCAGTCGACAAGGTGCCGTTTAACTGAAGAGGCTTGACTGAAAACTGCTCACCGAGGGTAAAAATAGACTTTTTGAGCTGAACTGACCATTAGGAGAACAGGGGTGTGCTGTTTCTTGAATCTAAAGGCAACTTCTAGCTTACCTTGTTCGTCACAAGCAACAGAACACTGGCCACTACAAGACTGGGGATTTTTCCAAATGTTGACCCTCACTCTTTCTCTCTCTGTACTTTGGGTCTGCACCCCCTGCTGCTGTGGAAACCAGATCCTATAAGGGGAGAGCCCACCCAACCAGCTGGAATGAGAGTCTGGGAAGCAAAGCAAAACTGGAATCACACCGCACCGCCTTCCACCCAAACACTAAACCCTGCCCAGTACTGCCTATTGGCCACACAATGGAGATTATTCAGCTTGTGTCAGCCTTATAAAAACTGAGGGAAGGCACATTTTTCTTTTCCTGAGACATAATTTCATGCAGCACAATTACAGGCTTGTCATTTTATGATAATGGCGAGAGTGACATTTCGCTTATTACCACGCCAAGGTGCCTTTGATGGCTTGTTTCTGCAAGGCTTTCAAAAAGCCCACAATGCACATTCCCCATGAAGTCTTATTTGTATTGATCACTAAACACACAAACACTCATTCCCTCAAGGGTCTGGTTGCCTCTAACTTACATAAGCTAAATTCATAATGGAAACAAATCCTTGACTCCGTTGACAGATTTTAGCCCACTGCTATAATGGCAACCATAGAAAGCTGTGAAATGTTTTCAATTCTAACACTTTCTCTCATGCAACACATGCAAGCGCACCCATTCAAAGTCTCAAATGAAACTGGTAGTGATTCTGAGGATGAGGAAGTCAGTGGGGGTAGGAGGCAACATAATATGTTTACCCTAAATTCCCAGCATTACTCAAGGCAGACAGAAAAGGCCTCAGCACACGGGACCTTGGTAAAGTCACATGGAGACGCTGCACTGCAGGCAGCCCTAAAACAAACAGACAGATACAGGAAACAACTAATTCTCACTTTACAACACCACATGTCCCTTTCACACATGCAAATACCATCACCAAGTCATTAACAGATGTGTGACAGACAAATGCATGTGCACAGGTGACCGCTCCCCCCCCATCTGATCTTCAGCTGCCTTTTTACGCCACCGTCACCTGTCCTCACTGTCGAGCAGCATGACCACATGTGTTTGAGTGACCCACTGAGGGACAAAGCTCGTCTCCCAGAGCTGCACACTGACCCTGATCTAACTCTCCCGGAGACAGAGGCGACTCTTTTCCACACATTACTAACCAAGGGAGCGCTGCTCTTTGTGCAGCTCTTATTATTATTCCCGGCCTTTCAGGGATAAGACGCAGGAGATACTTTGCCACACTGAGTCAAATTAAATGAGACGTCCACGAGTCAAAGTGGCAAAACAGAGCAGTATTGCTCATTCTTGTAGGTTATTCGCTTTGCCTCTTTGGGACATGAACATGTACAATATACTGTATCTGGTTTAAGGCTAAAGAAACTAAAGACAGGCAATTACTGTGGATTCTTTTTACAAAAAATAGACTCCTCTCCCGGCTATTTTACGCTGCCATGTTATTCGCAGATCTGACTCCATACATCCAGCCCATATTCTATTTCCTCGCTGGCCTGCTATTTGACCTACGAGAAAGCAGCACAAAAGGAGTATTGACCTCACCCCCACTGGGAAAAACTGGGTATAATTAACTGTAGAGTTAAAGGTATGGAACCTCTGAGACTGTAAAAAAGCGTAGGAATACTGAGCAAACTACTTTATCCCAAAGGACTCAGACCCAATCCATCCAATCCATAATTATTCATTTATTCAGCCGACTCATGGCCTCTGACTCCCTCAGAGACAGGTCAAACGTGGGCTTTCCATCTTCTTCATTCCTAATTAGACATAACATGTGGTGAAATTCAGGAAAACAGTTATTTTTCTTTCTCACACAATAGGGTTTATCTGCCACATAAACAAGGACTAAGACGGCTCAAACCGCATGAAGGGGGTTTATTCTTGTTTGCCTAGCTGTGACTGAAGGATTGCTCACTGTATGTACAGGCTAGGGCACCGACATCAAACATGCCCTCCACAACGTGTGTCATCGGTGATACAGAGAAGAGGAGCCTCCACCATCTGTCTGAGCGGTGATTCATCTATTCACACATATTCTCTGTTTTAGGTGTCAGTGGCAAAGACGTGATATGTGTTATCAACTTTTCTGTCTGCTTCGCCCTTTCTGCTCAAAAAGAGAAGAACATCCCGGGTGATCACCCCAGGATACAATGTCTTCCCGAGGAATTTAAAACAGGTTCCTGAGTTCCACTATTATTTTCATCCTCAACAAATGTTGGTTAAATGTTAGCATGCTAACAGGCTAGGGCTGCACCATATGAGGAAAATATCTAATTGTGATTATTTTTGACTGATATTGCGATTGCAATATGTTTCAAAATGTTTAAGGGAATGATCATGTTTGTATCATTATCATTATACAAGTAAGCAGTAGTACTAATGTGGCTTAATTTTACATTGAAAAAAACTAAAATTGCACACCACCACTGAGAAATCAAACTTTGCCTCTTATTTGTAAAAGTAGGCATGCAACCCGTTTCAACTCCACCCTCAAAGAATCAGAACCGCAATGAAAAGGAAGAATCCAAGTTGGAATCAGAATGGTTAAAACCCAAACGATGCCCAGCCCTAGGCATAACTGGCTCCAGGCCCAAACGCTGTTAATGGCTATATGAAAATGGCGGGTTTGTGCAGGAGTCACTCGGAGGTCTAGAGTCTCTGAAAGTCTTTTAAACTGACCTTTGTGGATGTGAAATGAAGACAGATTCAGCAGCTACGCAGCCTCTTTCTCCTTAAAATGCTTTCAGGAACACGTTTCACTGAGTAAAATATAGTAAAAGATAAGACTGTGTTCTGAACAAGCCGCCATGACAGTCTGGATTTCTGGAGAAACCAGACCCACGTGACACCTTCGTCCAATCAGATGCCAAGGTGGTACCAAATAAAGTGGAAGTACTATCCAAACTTCTGCTAATGGAAAACCAAAAAAGAGTGGGTCAAGTGGAGCCGTGCTGTACCATGCAGTGGAAATGTGGCATTAGTCTTGTTGTTGTTGGGTTATAAAAATAAATGCTCATCCCAGAATCCGCAGTCAAAGTGCTTGTTTTGTCTGACCAGCATCCCAAAACCAGATCTTTAAAAAAGAAAGAAACACAGAATCCTCCCATTTAAGAATTTGGAACCAGCAAATGTTTGACATTGCTGTTTGGCATATTACTTACAAATTAAAAATGAACACTATCAAATTTATATCCCAAACTCATGAATTCCACACAACGGTCAGGCTCCGCTGCTCTGTGTTTTATAGCTGCATTAATGCCAGACACGAACGCAGAAACACCAGACACGTTTTCTGGAACAGTTCAGTTCTGAGTGACAAAAACAACCCGATGTGCAGCACGCCTGCTACTATGGCAGTGAAAAGAATGACTTAACAGAGGAACAGACTGAAATAACCCTTCTGTCTGTCCTTTGGTTCCCCAGACTTCCTGTTTGACAAAACTAAATCCCTGTTGATGCTAGGCTTTCCGCCCTGTTTCTCTCTGTTTTTGTCTCACTCTTTTTTTTCTCATCCGTTCCCTCATTCTGTCGAAGCCCAGGTCCACTCTTCGGGTCACTGGGTACTGGCCCAATCTATTTTTCTTTTAGCTTGCAGCAGACAGTAATGCGCACAGCCACTGCAAGAAGGAGGAGGAGAGTGAGGGAAGGAGATGGAGAAGGAGAAGGAGAGAGGAAGGACACAGAGGGGTGGACATAAAGCAGAATTAGGGGAAAGGGGAAACAAGCCTGAACCGGAGAGTTAAAGACTGAGAGCACTGGAAAGTAATACTGTCACCCCAAAGGTTAGAAAAGGGGGGCAGAAAAGGAGGTGCGAGTTTATTCTGAGAAGGAGTGAAGGGTGAAGGAGAAAGATGGACCAGAGCATTGGAGAGAATAGACTGCCTTCGGTGCAATGGCTTCACTGCTCTCCAAACACCCTTGTGGTGATGATGGTGGGGGTTTCAGGGAACTGTATGTTAAGCAAAAATAGCTGCTGGGCTCAATGAGTGCCATACAGTGTTGCAAGAGTGGTCTGCACTTTAGGTGATCAATCAACTCCGAGGAAGAGACGTCCACTTTATAACCATCAGCGGCCGGAAACGTAAGCAATGAAGAGCGAGATAGCGTTCTAAAAACCATTACACGCGACTCTTGTCTGTAGTGAAAAGGCCTGGTTTCCCTCTAACATATGGGCCGGTGCTATTTCATTAGTTTTTATGCAATGCCTACATGGCAGATGACGCAGTGTAGTACATCATCATCACATCAAACTGGCAGGCATATGGGGAGGAAGGAATTCAGATTTTGGAAGTAAATGGGAAGTCAGGGAATATTTGTTGTGATCCGACACCATGAAACAATGACCGTCAAGAGACCGAATATTCCCATGGAAACATGAGCTCTTCATCCCGAAGCCTTCCTCGTATGGATGTGATTTCATTTTCTGTTGTACCTCTTGAAAATGAGTGCTGGTGGTGAGAGGGGAGTGGAAGCACACATTCTGGGACTGGGCGGGATCCAGCTGGCAAGAACTCACAAAGCCGACACAAGGACAAAGCTCCTGGCTGTGTCGGTATGGCTCTCAAACAGGACAACACAGTCCTGTGCCAAACAGCCCTCGGCAACATTACGAGAGCCAAAATGGCAGCCCATCTGTAATTTATTTACATGTCTTTAAAATGTTACACTCGCGCTCGTGCCCTTGACATACACTTGGGGCCACAGAGGTAGGGCAGAAAGATGTGATAAATTTACTTGAAAACTTTATTACATGTTACAGGTCACCTCTGGTGAAACGGTAGAGCTACACTCGGAAAATGATACACTCAACACGGAGGCGAACTCAGGTGAAATAGACCCAGAGTTTGTGTTTTCTCTCTGCGGCTTCATATTGTTCATTTACTGACATCGCACACCAGTGTGGGCAGACAAGATGCTGGCGCAGAGGTGTAAACAGAGCCAATCAGCCAGAAAACAAAATGGAGAAGCTTTCCCAGAAGGCAACACAGCCTCTTATTTGATAGAGCAGATCACCTCCAGCATCATTGGAGGCTGGTGTAGGATGTGTTCAACCAGCACGGCCAACAAGCCTGTGCAAACCGCAAAAACTGGACCCAGTGCATCGCATGCTTTCCCCCCCAAACATGCGCTTTGGTTCAGACAAACCAGCCCTGTCATCTACTTTTACTTTTACATCTACTCTCATTGGCATTTTAACTATTTCTTCAACTGTGCTTTGAAGAAATTAAAAAAAAAAAATCAGAAAAAAAACGATTTACTGGTCAAAACCTAAATGTCATGTCAGTCTGAAAGACCTGCCATGGGAGCATCACAAAGCAGAAATGCATGTGTGAAAACCCACATTCTTCTTATTCCATTTCATCAAAGCACTGTCAGAACCCCGGGGTAATATTTAATGTAATAGACATTTAATGTCTCCAATCAATAATAAATGTTTTTAGCCCACCCCAGAGTGATGGCATTGAAAATGCCTCCTAAAGCTCTAAAGAGTTCTGGGTACTTCTCCCAACAATGACAGACAAAATGACACCGTTATAGATTCCCTGCTGACCACAACTTTCCCTTATGGCAGTGAAATATGCTGCGTTGAGCTGTTTTTTAAGTTGTTTTTTTACATCCCTTTGGAACAGTACACCTCGTAGGTCTGCAGCTCCTGTGAAACAGCAGCAGCTCTTATGAAAGCCTCTGCTCGCACCCTACATACTGCCCCAACACACTCCCTGTAAAAGACCAAGTACAGCCTGTCATGCATCATATTGTTTGTCTTGTTATTCGCCTTCACTTTCAAGGACGCAGCAGTTCAACACCAGTTCTATAACTCAATAAAATAAAGCCTTTATCCTCCAGCCTGGAGCAGCTAGATCTCCTGATATTTTTATCAAGAGTTAAAGTCATCTGAATCCAGCTGACATTCTCCGCGGGTCAAGACTATCTTATTTTCTTTTTCAGATTTCAAGCATGTTTGGAACAATGCTTTATCACTGCCTCTCCTGATGTGACTTGGGATGTTGTTTGGGCTTCAAATGCTCAACCTTTGTTTTTTTATTTTGGATCACAGCCGTTTTATTTGATTGATTGTCTTGAAAGGGCAACAGGGTGAAGCTGTCGCCACATTTGCAATTCATGTTATTAAATGGGCATCACTCAAATTAAGTACTTTGAATTCCACAATACAATATATATAATATTAAGACCCGATGGTGCACAATCTAGGTATAGCTATGTAAGCTCTTATAAGTTCCCTCTGGCTCGAGCACAGACAACCATTTCAAACTGCATTTCTTAGCTATGTTTCCCAATTTGGCATCTAGCCCTTATTGTCTTTTTCAGCACCGTTCACAAAAATTCTGACTGCCGTGTACTGGTATTCTTTCTCCAACTCCAACTGCACCACAGTCATTTGAGAAAGTTACATTTTGTTTCTTTAAGATATCGAAACAATCCCAAACCATCCCATAAGCAGATCAGGCATCTCACTTTTATCAGCCCATGCAAATCAGAAATATCATTAAAGTAAAAGTATCTGAGTATGAAAAGACAGCTGTATTTTAAAAAGGTCCATAGAGATCTTATATCATACTTGTGGAAAACAAATGTTAAATAGCTTTCCTCCCGCTGCGAGGCTAGGCGGGGGGGAGGAACAAAATCCCTAACAACCAAATCCAAGTCAAGAATCTTTTCATGTCTGCGAAACAGTCGTTTGGAGTCATCACCGTTGCATAACTAAGACAAGAAACTACAGTACAGCCAGTTGTTTAATGTAAGCAGCACAGAGCGCTCAGGCCTTTGATTTAGGAGCCAGAACAGTCTCCCAGTCTCCTCCTCAGACTCCAGCTCTCTGGCCTGGAGAGGAAATATGGGCCTTTGCGGTCAGCAATTAAGCAACTCTGGAACAACTTGCCCATAGTGAAATGGGAAGACAAATGCATTGTAAGAGGCAAGCAACAACACTAGTAACAATAATAGTTATTGTTAAAAGGTATTCTTCAGTCAGGGCTGCAGCTAATGACTTCAACCCTAATAAATCCAATCAACGTCTACTTTATTGCTTGAGATTGAGATAAATTACAGGGAGATATAAAGTGGATGTTCTACTCGTGGCAGCCCGGAGGCCCTGGCCTCCCCGGTAACACACTCTTCATTAGTGGCCTACAAAAGGAGCAGAGGAAACACAATAGGGGGAAGACAGGGGCATCAGACAGTGAACCATGAGGCTCCTTTGCATCTGATGATTTCAAATGCGTTGCCTCACCGACTGTTTGCCTCATTCATCCCCTCTCACTGCCCCCGCTAATCGCTGAGATTTGATCATATCTCTCGGCACACATTCTGGTTATCCCCCGCGGCTCTTTATTTCTCTTTTCTTGGTTAATGAGAAGTGAATGCTGAATGTTTCAATCATCAGGTATTTTTTTCTGCCTTCTCACTCACCAATTTACCCTGCCCCGCCTCGACATTTCTACACTCTTTGTAAATGATTGAAGACAATACATGGAGCCGCCCACTGAGCTTCCCAATTGTGTCACTTCCAATTAGCCCTTCTGAGACATATGCCCTTTGGCTCACCAGCTTTCAAGTTTAAGAGAACTGAGCGGTGCCCCTTGTATTGTACCCCGCCTTCCTTCGCTCTCTCTCCATCTAAATTCATGCGTGTCTTCATGTGTGAGTTTACGAAGGGAGAGAAATCGCAAGAAAGACAGACAGGGATTCTTCTTAATCCTATAACCAAAAATAGCAGTTTGCTGTAATACTTTATGTATGGGCTGCTGGGAGCTTAAAACGAGCTCCCCTTACATAAAGTGCACATTTCTGAATAAGCCACCCAGCCTTCACCTTAGTCATCCTCCATATTATACATCATTAATACGGATGTTCCTAAGTAGCTAAGAACTAGGATATGCACGTTGTGGTGGTCCTCTGATTCAGCTCTGCGGCTCTGTCAAATCTGCCTGCAACCTGCTTTTCTGTCACATAACTTTTTTAAAGCCACACTGAAGTGATGGGGATTGTAAATAGCGGAGTGGTGAGCCACACTATGCGAGCAAACGTTTTGGAGGTAATGAGAGGGCTGGAGCACTGCGGCTTCTTAAACTAGGGCAGAGAAACTCGCAGCTTCAGTGGAAGCCTTCCCTCAGACCTCGCGTCCCGGGACAACACATGTGCAAAACCAACGGTACACTTAAACAAAGCTGGGCCCGTGTGGAGCAGTGTCCACTTACTGCAATCAATCAAACAAACAGACAGAAAGACATTTCCATGGCCAGAGCTGCAAAGAGAAATAGAAAGGGCGTGGGTTTCCTTTCAACTCTAAGGGGGGGGGGGGCATTCTGGATCAAAACCAGAGCACAAAAATCACAGATATATTTTGGGCAGCCCAAATGATGCTCAATATTCCAACTAAAAACAAAAGCTAGGAATTGATGCCAAAATATGCTGTACAGTAAAATACAGGAAGGTATTAAGAAAAGGAAAAGTTTTCTTCATCAAACTATCTGCTCCACCCTGTTTACTCTATGTGCGCCCAATCCAAGTTTTTTAAAATGGGACTAAAGCCACACCTTTGGCACTTGACGTGAAATCAGCTCCTCAAATCAAACCAATTTATTGAAACATTTTTTCAAATATTCACTCAATTCGATACAGCACTAATGTGCTGAATGTGTGTTGCTTTTAAACTGCAGTCATGAGTTAAGAAATGTAAAGTAAAACGACGTCATTAGTAGTCTCGTATTGATTGAGATAGGTCTGGCCCCTCCACAAATACTGGACACTCTAGGACAGGAGAAACAACACTCTAGGTTGTTTGCATTTATTCAAAGCACCCATATTCTGCTCATTTTCAGGTTCATAACTGTATTTTGAGGTTGTACCAGAATAGGTTTACATGGTTTCATTTTCAAAAAACACCATATTGTGGTTGTGCTGCACATTGCTGCAGATCCTGTTTTTACTCTGTGTGTTTAGGTCTCTGTTTTAGTGCCAGAGTGAGACATCTCAGTTGTTTTAGCTCCAGAGTGAGACATCTCACTTCTATCCTATCTTTGTTGGGTGCTGCACATGCTCAGTAGCTCGGTAAGATCCCCTCAACTACAGCTGTCCAGAACTACACTTTGTGTTTGTTTTATCAGTTTCTTAATGCCACTTGAGTTTAAGATTTTAGTGATTTTTTATTTGTATTTTCTGGTTTACATGACAGACAGTTGAGTTCCGGTGTAAAAATAAGAAATGATTTTGGTCCTAAGCCATATTCGTCCAAAGAGCCTCTGCTGTGCACCCCCTCAGTCAGAACCCAAACAGACCACGGAGACGTAAACTCACCTCCAACAAACTGGATGCCGCCGGCCACCCGGCCGATGGTACGCGAGATGAGGTCAGAGATGCAGCAGCCCATGAGAGCGGTGAGGGCCACCAGCAGGAGGAGGCCGCACCCCACGCCCGTCACCACGGTGCAGATCCTCCACTCCAGGCTCGGGATGCCGTTGAAGGAGGCGTAGCGCCCACACTGCTCCAGCATCACCGTGGCTTGCTTCTCCTCGTCCCTCACCGGGTAGGAGCAGCGCCTGAACGTGCCAAAGGACACGGGCTTGTCCATCTGTGTCCCCAGCAGCCAATAGGGCATGAAGAAGCCAACGCAGGAGGCGGCAGCACACAGCAGGGACAGCAGGGCCCAGATAACACCCGTACATGTCAGACTAGAAGCCATGGTAAACAGTCTGCAGACGGTTCACACAGTCACTGAACTAGCAGCCGTTATATGAGCAGTCAGAGTGTTGTGAGCATTTAACACGAGCAGCCTTCACCTTCTCAGTGACTCCGGGTCCCTGTCAGGAGGGAGACAGACAGAAGACAGAAAAGTCATCCGTGGGAACACGTGAAAGAGCCACAGCTCGATAAGCTGAAAACAAAAAACCTGTTCTGCAGTCGTTATAAGTGCAGCTATAAACACAGATATGAAAGAATCCAAGTAGAGAGTATTACTCATTAGTTTGTTAGATATTTTTTTCTGTAGGCTAAAGCACTTTTCCCTAAACCATGAAGTAAGCAGATATATACACTTAACAAATGGTCTTGTCAAAAATTATCACGCTCAGGCCTACATTTCATAGGCTATATCTTTCTTATTTCTTTAAGCATTCCCTTCATCAACATATAGCAATGTTAAAAAAAACAATTAACAATCCTACTGTTAGTTCACATACATAATTCAGCACATTTAAGGCTGCAGTGGATATGCATAACAACTAGAATCCCCGTACAGGTGGGCTGTTATTGGAACAAGTAGTATTATTAGGTATGGTTACTGTGAATTTAGTTAACAGCATTCCTATTATCAACTTTATAATGACATCATACACACATCAACACAGAACTACAAACAAAAGCTGCCCATGGCATGTTATAGGACTAGAATACCACATGAACTACAGACGCGACGGGAACTGGAGGAGAGACAGCAGAAGTCCTCCAGGAACCTCTCGGGGGTTTCGTTAGGGGTGACCTCACGAGCACGCTGTGTTATCGCAGCGCTCACACTGTCGGAACGGGAATCAGGACTACAAGGCAGAGAAAGAGGAAGAACTGAGAGAAGAAGAAAGCTTACATGTTGGGAGAGCTCGGTGAACACTGAGAGCTGGTTTCCATCTGCCGACTCCTCAAAGCAAACTTTTCTTCAGTCGAGGTAAAAACAGAAAAGAGATTCGTTCGATCAGAGAACGTGAATCCTAACAGTGAGAATCCGAATCCGTTCACACATCACTTGTTCCTCGTCAATATATCTGACCCGGGCGCCGATCAATGATTCACTCCCGGGCTGGGGAGAAACGCGCAACGCTCACTGACTGACTGGACTCCTGTTTCCACATTCCTGCTCAGAGAGAGAGAGAGAGAGGGAGGAGAGAGGAGGGAGAGAGAGAGAGAGAGAGAGAGAGAGAGGGGAGGGACGGAGGGGTGGGTGGAGGGATGAAGGGGGGGCGTGTCCATGAAACACTCTCGGGAGGTGACCATCAATCACACCAATCCCCATCCTGGGCTGGACTCTCCGCTACTATCATTCCGTACATGCTCCTGATGCATTCAAGGACGCCTCGTAAACTACAACGGTTGTAGTGGAAATTACAATTCTGAATCTGTTGAACGTTATTGGAGTTGTTGTTGCGATGATGAAAGGTAGGAAAGTGAGTGATGAAAGTAATAGTGTAGTATAGTAGAAAATGGTATTTATCATTCTTAATAAATATCTCACAATTTAATATAACTATGGTTTTAACCTTTTCTTCTTCTGTGCTGTATGTGTGTTGAATGTTGAGTCTGCCTTGGTATTTAACATCTTGAGACAGTGTTGGAAACAAGTCTGCTCACATTAACATCTGACCTTTTGGAGTCAATGTGTTCTGATGATTAATAAACACAACTAGGCTAAATAAATATTTTTAAAGTGTTAGTTGATTTTAAAGCAGCACAATCATGTATTTTAATGTTGTTGGTTTACTGTAAGCTTAAGGATCAAAAATCTTTCTATTTGAGGATATTTAAATTAGATTTTTGAATCATTAATTTGATCTGACTTATTTATTGATATGACAATTATTATAATAATTTATTTACATATTTCCAACAGCGTTTTAACGCAGCATTGCTCCCTGCTCTCTAATTTCCTCTTTAAATGATGGTTTCTCTCATCTCTAAAAGTTGATCGGACTCAGGTACCGACCCAGTGACCTGGCTAAGGAGCCTTTAACCCACCAGACCTTGGAACGTTAGAGCATTCAAACTCCAGAATCATATAGTTAACACAGCTTCTCCAAAGTAAATAGGAGGATTATATTTGCATGATAACATTAGTGTCGTTGTCGTCATCAGTCCCTGATGAAATCACTTCAACGTATTTTGACAAAACTAAATATCTTCGCGCAGCGGAACCTTTCGTTCTCCCGCCGACCGGACGTTATTTTCAGACGGACCAAAACATTTTCCCGAAAGTTGACGTGGAGGTGCTTGTGTACAATGGCTGACACTAAAGTAGAAATGTCAACCGATAGCTCCACTGCACCACAGAACACAAATGCGGCTTCTCAACCCAATAACCCGCTGTCACGGAAGCTTAACAAAATACTGGAGACGAGGCTGGACACCGACAAGGTAAGACGGAGGAGTCCAGCTTCCGGCTAGCCGGGCAGCAGTAGCGTTAGCTGAAAATGCTAGTCGCGCCACAACTGGACATCGTTCCGCTCTTCTGTGATATTGCTGTCACCCCCACAGGGATAAAGGCCCGGTGATGATACAGTGTTAACCCCGACGCGTAGTACAGCCTGTGTAAAGGCGCGTGGCGTGTCCTAGCTTGTGTTCCCCATCCCAAACCGCTTCCTGATCCAAGGTTCTAGTCCAGTGGTTCTTAACCTTGTTGGAGGTACTGACCCCCACCAGTTTCATATGCGCGTTCACCGAACCCTTCTGATGATGGCCAAGCGGGGCGTGTCATCACGAATCATATGAGTCGGGTGTGTGTCTTGACCTCCGCCGAACCCCTGGGACTGACTCACCGAACCCCTGGGGTTCGATCGAACCCAGGTTAAGAACCACTGTTCTAGTCATAGACCGTTAATATAAATAATATCAATATATATATGGTCTATGGTTCTAGTCCACGTTAACGAAGGGAAAGGCATTCCTCATGCGGCTTGTTCAGCGCAGCTTTGTGTGTAGGGGGGCATGATATAGCGACCCAATATCGTTATCGCGATATCAAGTTGCGCAGTATTAAATCGAAAGTGTAGGGATAAGTATGCAATATTTATGTGTGCTGTTTGTGACATGTCCTGCTCTGTAGACATGCTCTTTATTGTTTTTTATACTGTCCAACATGTCCTGTTCTGTAGACGTGGTCGTTATTTATGTATTCATGTTCTATCCGTCCAATATTGAAATAAACCTTGAGTGTTGTAAAAAAAAAAACTTGTTTCGTTTGTTATGAATCTATTTTGATGCGTTTTCCCGTAACTTTTGTAATTTTACATATGTTTAAAAATATCAAAAGCAATATAGATATTTCAGTATTCATAATCCATATCACAATATCACATTTTGTCAATATTGTGCATCCCTACAGCACCCAACTCCCATTATATTGATATGTGTATACCGGGTGTGCTTTCAGGAGATGCTGGAGGCTCTGAAGGCGCTCTCCGTGTTCTTCACTGAAAACAGTTTGCGCACGAGGAGGAATCTTCGCGGTGACATCGAGAGACGAAGCCTTTCGATCAACGAGGAGTTTGCACGAATATTCAAGGATGTAAAAGAGGTAACACAGAGATTTGCAATAAAAAAACATTTATTACCCTTACACCTTAAACAACACCCATGTCCAACTCAATTTAACCAGCTAAACGCCTGTGTAATTAGTTATTAAAAATGAGATTCTCTTATTCAGGCTGTTATGGAGTTTCACCTCTAAATTGTTAAAGGTCCCATATTCTGCTAATATCAGGTTCATTCTTGTATTTGGGGGTTCTACTAGAACGTGGTTACATGCTTTAATGTGCAAAAACATTATTTTTCTGTCTGTATATACCTGTATATCTGGTGATTAGATTAAAAAGAAAGGCTTTCAGTTCCTGGAGACCCAGCTGTGATAGTGTTGTATAACCACAGATCCAATTTAGGAAGTGCATTTTAATGTTCAGGGAGTGACATGGAGTTTTAGGTTTAATGTGTAAGATTCTTTGAGAATGTATTAGCAGCATCATCACAAGACCAACGGCTGTATGGAGAGTCTGAAAACCTGTGGTTAAAGCAGGCTGCTTTTTAACAGCCGTGGCACTCGTGTGACTTTGCATGTGTCAGCCGAGTTGCGTCTGCCTCGTTTTTCTTTTAACTGGGACTTCATGTTCTCCGCAGGAGCTTGAAAGTGTTCATGAGGATGTCCAGGCCATGAGCACATGTTGTGAAGAAATGACCAATAGATTAAAGGTACGGGATGTCCTCTCCACATGTTGTTGGAAATTCTCCTGTACATATGATGATATACTGAAACTAGACTCTTTGTAATAACAATAAAGAGTAATATATTTGTGTATCAAATGTTAAACATCGGTCTGTCACTTCATGTGACAGATTTATTAAATTTCCTTTGAGAACATAAGGGTTGTAATCCATCTTTTAAAAACACAGCAACTTTTCTTCAACAGGCTGCGAAGGAGCAAACTCAAGACCTCATAGTAAAAACCAACAAGCTGCAGGGAGAAAAGTGAGTTGAACCTTACAGGGGAAACATGTGTGTGTTTGGATATGTGGGGATGTATGTGTGCATGTGTCACTGCCCAGAGTTAACCTTATAACCTGACATATGTCTATTTGAACTAAGATAGACATAATGAATCAATGGAGAAAACAGCAAATCCAGCTGCCTTTGACTTTGTTTGCCTATAAGTCATGTAGAACTTTATTTGTTCCCAGAGCGGCCAAATGAGTTTGCAGCAGCGACAACAGTAATTACAAAAAACAATCTACAACATATAATAATAAACAGTAAAAAACATCCTTAAAAAGCCATGTTTACCAAGCGTGGTTGGGGGGTCAAGCTGTTGTACCTGATCCTGTTTGAGTGTAGCAGTGAGACGGCTGAGGGTACGAGGGAGTGTATCTATCTGTTGGTTTTGACTAATGGGGGTGTGAAGCGGGAGCCAGAATGCAAGGTCTGAAACTCTAGGTTAAGGGGATGGGTGCTGTCAGACAGAATGGATTCTGCTTTCTTTATATAATAGTTTGTCATACAAATCGGACAGACTGTTTTTGTTGTGCATCCGTGATAGTCCTACAGACCTTGGTCGCCTTTGTTGGTTCATTTTTCTCTTTTTGGAACAAATTCATCAGGGACCTGTCAACCTAAACTTGCTACACGAGTCTGATACACAGAGTGATCAGAGAAGTAGAAACTTCTGTGCATTGTAATATAATCCAACGTGCAGTAATTATTACTGCTTTTGGGAAACACACTCTTTTTAATTGTTTGATTGTGGCAGACTGCGTCAGAAAGTAAATGAGCTCTACTGTAACTTTTGAGGCAGTAGATTGGTATTAGATTGCATCATATTGTACATTTATTTATGATAGTTTGCTTCATAAATCTGGTAGACTAAATGTGAGGTATTTCTTTTACTATTATGAAGTCAAGTGCTCTACACGTTTATAATGTCCAGGCTTAAATAGTTCTGTGAGCACTCTAAAAACTGCAGTAGTAGTTTTAACAAGAAGAAAACCTGGCACTGTTTAGAGTAGGGCTGTTACGATGGATTACATTGCACAAGTTTTGCAGAATTTTTCAATAATGTTTAACTAATGTCAAAACACACATTCATGTCATCAAAACTGCAAAACAGCAGAAAAGCCACGGAGAATATGTTGGTGGACTAAACATGAACTGCAACGAGTCCTTGGCGTGTGGCTGAGTGATCGTGCTGGGGTTTAACAGTTAGGAGTCGGGAGCTGCTGCCTTGTCCTCGCAGATGTCGATATGGGAATTAACCGAGACACTCATCCTTTTTCTTAATCTGTCACAGCAAGCACACGTTTCTCAATCTGATTGTAAGTAAATCACCAAAATGTAAAATGAGACCATGGGATGAGGCTGCTGCCCCGAACATTTAAACTAAAATGTCAGTGAAAGATAAGACAGCTAGTTTATTTTAAAATGTCTGAAATTTCAAGTAAATCTTGTACTGCCATTTTTCCCCCGTTATCTGTTCTGAGGCTAGAATTCATTTTGGGAACCTATCACATGCCTCACTGATAGATATCGTCATCAGTCCAAAGCTAGACACAATCAGTTCACTCTCTCTGTGGTCTCATTTAACTTGCACAGAAATGACCCCTTTTTCTATTTAAGTTTCCAGACAAATCAATCATAGCACACTACAGGAACAACATGGTGATAAGCGTTTATTGCACACATGTTGTTTGGAAAGTAGGACCTTGCTTGATGTGACACTTCCTTGTTTTAAAGGAGTTAAGGAGTTGTCACTGGCAGTTGTCAACCAAAGGGGGTTCTCCCATTTAATTAGAGCCATAACATTACATTCAAAATGATATGATCATTTGAAACATTTGCACAAATAAAGACATGACCCACCAAGTTTGAACACTAATACGTTCAAAAGTAAATGTCTAATCTGTGAAAGGCTGCTTCTCTTTAGTGTCAAAAGTTAGAGACATATGGTGCTGGGCAGGAAGGGCTGGCAAGCACATCTTTATTTTTGATGAGGAGCAGTGAATGATTCATGAGGTTGATGAATATTTCTCCAACAGTTGTCTATTTGCATAAGGAGGGCAGCAATCATCATTAATGAGGCGTTATTTGTTGTATTTGTCATGTCCTGTGATGTCTGGCCCTGAGATGCACACCAAAGTAGTTCTTGTTTACCCTGCCTTGCTCCTTATCTCAGTGAAGCCAGGCTATTACAGCTGGAGAGCAGCCCATCACAGGGTTCCTGTATTTGAGCATTTGCATTGAGATTTGCTGACAACACATATTAAGAGCCATCAGATATGCAGATCCAGGACCATGGCGTAGAGGCATGAGTGGAGTCAGACGGTGGATCTCGGCTACCGACACAGCTGCAACTCCTGGAATAGTGATAGATTTTTTTTTGGTTGAAAGCCTGCCAATAAAATTAATCTAGGTATGATTAATCTATGATTTAGGCAGGGCAGAGTGTTGACAGGGAATTGGAAAATGAAACATCATCTCCTGTTGGCTGATAGCTGAGGGGTTGGGTTTGTTTGGGGTTTATTAGAATTTTAGGGCGGCTGTGACCTTAGCGCTCAGTGACTGTGTGAGCTGACAAAGAGGCGTGGGCAATAATAATGTAGAATCTGGCAAAAGACACTGCTTACAGCTGTGATGTACTGAGGCAATTCCATGCTCCGCTGGCACAGCTCTAGGACCTCCTTGACGTAAAGGTGACACAGGAGGGGAGGGGCTCTGAATCTGGGAGCAGTGAAAGACACCAGTGGGGACAAACCCACCATTGAATATGTGCTGACAATGAATGCATTAATATATAAAATAAACATGTTGTTTTGTGAAGGGTATCTTGTTGAATGTCAGAGGTTCTACTTTAATGCCCTTCCGAGTGCCCCCCCCCCCTCCCGTGTTGTCTTTTTTCTTTGCATAGTGGTCCCATTGGGATCTGCTGTCCATCTGCGTGACATTTTCATTCGCAGAACTACAATGACCCCACAGCCAGATGGGATAGTGTCTGCATGCTGGGCTTTGACCTTGTCTTTAGCGATTGTGTCTCAGAAGAGCTGCCAGGGGAAGTGTGCAGTCAAGCTGTCCTCCTTCAGCCACCCAGCAGTCAGCCCACTGCACCACACCACTCCAGTTATCTCCGTCACTTCTATTCCAGGTCACACAACCCTCTGCAGTCTCAGGCCACTGTCTTTTTGTTCTATATTTCTCCTAATGACCCTTATTAGGGCTGCACGATATGAGGAAAATGTGCAATGACGCTGTTGAATATCGCGATATTATTTGCGATAAATAAACCGATATTAAAATCTACTCAGATCTGCATTTCTGCTGCTTTCAGTATTATGCTAAAATATAGCAAATTGCTTGTTGAGTTTGAAACAAACAAAATCAAATCATTTCCAACTTTTATTGAACAATTTGAACATTGAAAAAAATCAATCTGAGTGTCTTTCGCGATGTGTTTATTGCGCCAGTTGATATTGGGATGGCAATAAAAAAAAAATAGGATATATCGTGCAGCCCTAACCCTTATTATCAGTATAATCCGATTTTTTTTTTTTTGTGCTTAAAGGGCAGCTCTGTAAAGCTCTGCAGATGCTTCTGATGTGTATTTACCTGACAGAGCTGGCCTGTCCTGGACTGTTTGCCATCTTGTCTGTCTGTGGCACTGTGTCATTTGTCAGCTCTAATGAAATGGAAAGGAACCATTGCTTACAGTGTGCAGAAGCAAAGGTGGAAGAGGCGGGCCAATGAGAATGGACGACCTGTGTTTGTCTGCCAGCTTTAAGGCGGGCTGCTCTTTTGTTTTGGGCTGGTCCTGTTCAAAGACGCTGTCAGCAAGAGCAGTAAATAGGTATTGTGTGTTGTTCCATAATGAAACGTAGCGCTACCCAGCTGCCCTTCCCTGTGTGATCTTTGCATTAGCGTGACATGTCATCAGCTGAACAAGTTGAGACTTCTCCCAAACGGATGTTTCTGTGAACTGTGTGGTGTCAGCAGCAGCCCGAGCTGAAGGTGTTGCTCTGTTGGTTTACTTCTCCAGCTATTAGCGAACCACTCAGGCAGCTACTTAGTTGCATGCCATAGAGCAATGTAGATACATTTAGTAACCACAACTAAGAGTTAACCACTTTGAATTTTGGCTTGTAGCAACCACTAGGGGTGGGAATGACCCCCATAATACGACATTCCAGTTTTTCTCAGTTGCTCTGGTACATTTCTCGAATCATCCTCGACATTTGCAAAACAGAAAGACCAAAAAACCCCACCATGGATTACCTGCAAAAGCCAGTCTCTTGCTCAAAATCCTTAGTTCAACTCTAAAAGTAAATATCTGTGTCTATGAACATGTCAGTGTCCTCAGACGTCATTGTGTGAGACAGTCAAATTGCTTAGCCGTGTTTTCAATACAACAGTATACTCTGGAGGGATGTTCTGATGTAAACTATGGCTAAAGTTTTGATGACAGTTATTGTAAATTGTAGGTTACACCTTAGTGTATTTTGGAGTTTGATTGCAAGAGACTGGACAGGACTCACATCTACGTTTTTACTTTTTGTACTGCCATTTGTTGACAGACCATGTCATTGCGATTGCAGAAAGGAAAAGACAGCACTGCATAGCACAAAGAAAAAAAAGAAAAATGTGAACATAGGACAAGCTCCTTAGGGAAAACTGCACATGCAGTGCTGTGCAGTCTTCCTACAGCTCCTGATGTTCCTGTCTGTTGGGCCACAAATTCTCATCCACATCACATCGAATATCTTCTCTTGTGATGCAGCGTGGAAATAATCTTTTAGAGTGTCTTATCCAGCCTGCAGGCATCTGATGTGATGTCATCACACGCTGTATCCATGGCAGCCAGAAGGGGCTTCTGTGTATGTGACTGGCGATCATATACTTTCCATCTCCATGTGGAGATACATTCCTCAATGGAGTTAAGGAATGGGGAGTAGGGTGAGAGGAACTTCATCAGCATCCTGTTGTGGGCCGCAGACCATTGCCTAATGAGGTTGGAGTGATGGAAACTGACATTGTTCCAAACTATTACATACTTTGGCAGGTCATCTCCAATCTGACCCTTCTCTTGTTCAGGGATGACATCCCTGTAGAGAGTGTCTAAAAAGGTGACAAGATGCTCTGTATTGTATGGCCCAACAATGGGAATATGCATTAGCACACCATTCTCAGAGATAGCAGCACCCATGGTCATGTTCCCGGCCCATCCATGGTTATGTTCCCGGCCCACCCACGGTCCTGTTCCCGGGCCACCCATGGTCCTGTTCCCACCCCTTTGCCTGGCACATCAACTGTAGCTCTGTGGCCAGTGATATTTGGACCACGCCTTCTGTGTTTTGTTAGGTTGAAGCCAGCCTCATCCACGTAGATGAAGCTGTGCTTTGGTTCACTTGCTTCCACTTCCATTATATGCTATATCCAGAAGACACAAAATGAGTTTTATGAATCACATGCATTTTCATTTTGGGCAAGATACAGTTACATTAAATGTATACAGCACAGTGCATCTCCTTTTCTACAGCCATAGCAAATGTGTCATACAAGGTCACACTTACTGTACTGTATATCATTATACAATGTTGTACTGTTTACCTGTACATACTGGTAGCACAGCTCCGTCACTCCTTCACCATTTCTTCCAAATGGAACAATGTGTAGCTGCTTCATATTCATTGGGTGTCTTTTCAGCACCCTGTCAGTGGTTGAGATGCTGACTGTTTGGATGTTTTCAAAGATGTTGTTTTCCTCTATAATGGCACCTTCTGGCCCAATTCCAAAGTCCGGCATCGATGCAGACTTCACCAAATGGAATTACCCACAGTTAAAAGCATTTACCACAGAGACCATAGGGAAATCCGGAAATTACAAAAGGTAAACACCAGCACGCCACACGACCACGGAGCGGACCTGTTGTCCAGCTTGTCGAATAAATGTGGCAGGCGTCTCCTGGGCCTTGGCTGTGTGGAAAGCAACAAACTTGAAATGAAAATACCCAAACCGGCAAGTGTCAGCAACATCTTTGTTATTAAACGTTAATTAAATGTTAAAGGTAAAGTGTGATCTCATGACGTGCTGTCCCAATCCCATCAATACCTATCTGAGCCCCTGTGGCCTCACACACTCACTCCCTTAGCACCTGAGATCATTTAGTCTGTGAGTCTTTAGTCCTTAGTCCTCAGGGCTCACTTTGGGAATGGGCCTTTATCTCCCTCTTATGGCATTGTTTTCTACAACCATGGTGCAAATAGCCTCCTCCCGCTCAGGTGAGAAAAGTGGCCCTCTGCCACCCCTGTGAAGTTGTCTTGCAGTCCTATGTGGAAAAAAATATAGTATACTTACTGTATATTGTAAAATGCAAATGGAATATTGTATGGAGCATTACAGAAAGTATACAGTATTAGAGTACAGTGCCAATTTTTAGATTACATACAGTCTAAATGATTGATGACACAGTTGTTCTCCCAACATTTGTCTGCACCCTTCGACCAGCCTGGGCCATTGTGAGCCCATGATTGAGAACGGGAACTACAAGTATGGTCTTATCTCATCAGGAATGCTCACATGTCCTCGGCCTCTTCTGCCTCTCCCTCTGTTCTGCCTCCCAACTCCTCCGCCATGCAGCCTCACTCCTCTTCTTATTCTCTCTGGCTGTTGACCCCATCCAATTCATTGTCCTTCCATTATCAGACATTGTAACATTGTCTTGTGCTCCGGCTACATATATACAGTACTTGCCAGTTGATGGTTCATGAGATGCACCTTCGTTAGAGAAAGTCAAGATTCACCTAGGAGCAATTTACCTATTCAGGACATATTTAGGGGAAAAAAGTCTGATGGAAATGTATATAAATATGCTTGACATATTATGACAACTTGTTCAACCATTTTGCATGTAAAATCTTTGCTTTGAACTAATGCTTAAATGTTTTTGGGGGTGGGTGAGACTATTCAACAGCGACCCATTATAATATGTTTTGATCGACATGAAATAAGCAATTGAAAATGTAGCAAACAGCAGAGAATTGTACATAATCATTTGCATGGATGAATCAAAGCATTTAGGTAGTTTTGAGAATTTCAATTCTGATCTGAGAAATGTACTAAAGTGACTGAGAAAAACTATCATGATACTTATGTCCCAGTTTGATATTATTGTAATATATTTAAGCATATTGCGATACATTGCAATTTATTACATTTTTTCCAAAAAAGTCCCCAAAGCCCCCAAAAACTAAGCTCTCCCCCCCCCCCCCCCCCCCCCCCCCAAAAAAAAAAAAAAACTTCGTCAGCATCTGTTTGATCTAAAAGGTAAATTTCTCTGTTTGACTAAAAACTCAACTGCACCATCTAGTGAACTGGAAAAGCAGTTGATTTTATTATTTTAATTTCTCATTTGCAATATGTAGTAAAAGATATAATTCTGGGCGGAATCCAGATAGCTGAGTTGGTAGAGCGGGCGCCATATGTAGAGGTTTACTCCTTGATGCAGCAGACCCGGGTTTGACTCCGATCTGCAGTCCTTTGCTGCATATCATTCCTCCTCTTTCCCCTTTCACTTCATCAGCTGTCCTTTTAAATAAAGGCCTAAAATTCCCCAAAAATAATCTTTGAAAGATTGATTTGTGGCGTGAGTGTATCGATACATTATTGCCACGGAAATGATCACAATACCATTCTGTGTCAATCCTCGTTTGCCACAGTAATTCTTACAGCTTATGATGAGTGTGTGTTTTAGTGAAACCATCTTGTTCCTGAAAACAAAGCAAATGTTTTAAGTATGACTTCTGTGTAGGTCATTACAAAATCCGGAGCTCTGAAACCCTCGAGAGAACGGTCAGGGACATCAAAGTGAAAATGACAACCTGGCTAATATGACACTTGAGTCTTATTAAGGCTCAGCGGGCTGTAAATGAGGCTATGGCTGTGAGTATGCCTTTGTGTTGTCTGATGGGACTGTGATCATTGGCGTGTAGCTAACAGCTTTGTGGAGGCCACATTTCCATGCAAGCCTTTGAAATGGCCACTAATAGATTTTAATGGAGGATCAACACACATGGTTTACAACTTATGAGAGGGTTCGCCATTTGCTTGTTACAGTTGATCTTCTTATTTAATTCTCTGTGATCGTCATTCAGAAATAAAAAGAAATGTCTTGTGAATCTAAAGAAATCAAGTGTGTAATTTATAAAAAAAAACGTTTTTCACTGATCAAGTTTTATAAACTTGGTGCTGCACCATCAGCTCAGCTCTGTGAAATAAGCTTCGGTGATTTCAGTGTTTCAGTTTGACAAAGCTGTTTATGAGATTGTGCTGTGTTATATTGCTTAAACGGTTTCTGTGCTTGAACAGACAAAATCAATTGGCCTACTTGAGCAATCTGAGAGCGCACACACCCAAACGGACATAAAGAGAAACCTTGTAACTTGTTTTCATCCCATTACGTAACCTGGATCTAATTTTACTTTGCACTATTTTTTTTTTATTTCTTCAAAAACAGCATACATATTGAGTTCATCCTTTGAACCACTAGCCCAGAGTCTCTGTATACTTGCCAGTGTGGCACTGCAGGTTCACTCAAGGATGTTTCCTCTCTCTGGTATTTGGTAATTACAGTCTGGAGAAGTATGTGTCATGTCCTGACAGCGCTGTAGAAAACCATCCTGCTGCTCCACCACCGTTCCTTTGCTCTCCTTTGCTTGTCTGCTACAGCTCCCATGGTACCCCTCTCCTCACCTTGTACAGGCGTCGCAACCTATGTCTTTTGTTGTGATTAACATCCTCAAGGAACAGGTCTGTCACTTTTGGCCTGAACTTGAGAAATTGGAGGAATTTCTTATCTTCCAGGGTCAAATCTGTTTGGCATGTTTTCTGTGTTGGTGCTTCTGTGTGCAACATGCCAATGGATAGACACTAATAAACAAGGGATTGGGAACAATTGCTGTCTTGAAATGTAGCTCATGAGTTCATATTTCTGACATTGGCGCAGTGTAGTCTCACATTGCCAGACCTCTCTCCACAGCGCTGTGAGGTAAGGTCTGGCCCCTCCACACATTCATTCTGGGAGAGGAGAAAACCACTATGAGTTGTTCCCATTTCACAAGAGAAAACACCACATCCAATATTAAATGAAGTTAACTGTTGACACAATACAGTAACATCAGTTATTTAAATGAGCTGATACATGGTTACACCTTTGTCGTTCCAGACTAGGAGCTGAGGGAATTATATAATTTCTGGTCACGTGGTTTAACCGTAAGAAAGCTGTTGCAAGGTGACTGACAATAAAAACAAACATTGCCAAATTTGATAATGATTTTGTGTTTTTGGGTCAAGTAATTGATAACATATATTAAAATATAACTTTTGGACATAGATTCAAGTGTATCTCATAAAGTCATGAATACAGCATCACTGGGTCGCGCAAGGGAACTCCTCACATAAACTCAGTGAACACGACCAAATTTGTAGGCACCAACTGTTGCTGGAAAGGCAGTCTGTGGCTTTAATGCTTCATGAATTAAATTCCAAGCTATGGCGTGTAAAATGTGAACAATGAGATAAGGCTTATGAAGCCTTTATGGCTATAAGGATTGGATGGCCACTTTATTTTATCTCCCATAAAACTGGTATGTACGTGGGATCTTTTAATGCCATGTTGTGCATGTGTGCGTTTCTGATTTGTGTAAAAGATTGCTGCATAAATTTGCATATTCGTGTTAAAATCTTCTTTCTTTTAGCTTCTCGTTGAACAAGAGTTTACAGTTGTTACATTAATAATGCTCATATTGGGGGGAGACAAGCATGTTCAAATACACTTAGCTTTTCTAATTTATGCATCACTCATTTTAATGAATAACCTCATTAGCATAGCTTGTTATTTTTTTATGTATTGCTGTTAATTTGATAGAATATAAGGTAACTGAAGTGCCTTGTGTTTTAACTTATCTCTCTGTAGCCGTCTTAAACTTCAGTGCGTTTTTGTACTCACTTGTGCAAGGGAGGGCATCATTATCATTAAAACAAATGAAATGTGTCTGTTATATTACCTAAATAACGGACCATAATTTTAAATATTTGTGACAGACTTAAAGATTGCTTTGGACAATCTTAGTGAAAGAATGTAGCCTTTCTTTTTAAAGGAGAGATAAGCCTTCTGTGTGGAGAAAATGAAACTGTTAAAATAATTATTGTCTCTACTTAGAATTTTAAATATTGTAGCTGGGTTGCTGTAATGCCCAGACCTATCTATGCATGGAATTAAAGGCGCTGGTCCAGCCAAGCTGTCCTCTTTGTGCGCTGCGACACAATCTCAACACACAAAATGCATAAAGGGCAAAGATGCCTTGAGGTTCTCCGTGTGAGGCTCCACGAGCTGTACAGAGAAATACTAAATCATAGAATCCTGTAACAGATTTACAAGCCTTTACTCTCAGCTGGCTGAGCTCTGGTAATAGCTGTGTGAGAGACAATGCTCAGATAATGTTGGGTTCTTCTCCTCCACCACAACAACCCGGTGATTTACTGATCCAGCCCTGTTTTCGCAGACTGGAAGGGGGGGGGGGGGGGGTATAGACGAGGTGGTTTAGATGGAAAGATGGGGACAGAGGGAGTGCTCGCTGTTGTTCTGCTGTCCCGTGACAGAGTTCCCTGTTTGCCTGGGTCGGTTGCCATGGTCACTGTTGTGTTGAGTATAGTGACACTGATAGTGATCGCTCTGCTTTTATTGATAGTGACAAAACCTGGCTCGTATCTGGCTCTGTATTCTTTGTGACTCTTGTCTTCCTCTGTTATTTATTCCTGCTCATGATATCTTAACTCTGTGTCCCACCCTGTTGTCTCACCCTGCGTGAGCCTCACTGGCAGCAAAGCTGTGTGTGTGTGGTGTGGTGTGTGTGTGTGTGTGTGTGTGGTGTGTGTGTGTGTGTGTGTGTGTGTGGTGTGTGTGTGTGTGTGTGTGTGTGTGTGTGTGTGTGTGTGTGTGGTGTGTGTGTGTGTGTGTGTGTGTGGTGTGTGTGTGTGTGTGTGTGTGTGGTGTGGTGTGTGTGTGTGTGTGGTGTGTGTGTGTGTGTGTGTGTGTGTGTGTGTGTGTGTGTGTGTGTGGAGCATGACTGCCATCTGCTGTAAGACTCCAAACATTGCAGCTTGTTGACAACATGCATCATTTTTGTGTTAATAAAAGACATACATACTTTGTGCCAGTTTTCCACACTGACAGGTCTTTTTTTATCTGCAGAGTAAGAAAGCACAAGGGGGGGGGGGGGCACATGATACAGTGATAAAACTCAACAATGAAAGAAGGAATAATCTGGATGCTCTTGTGAGATAAAAATCCACAAGGATTGAACCTTGAAGACATAAAATGTATAGTGATTACAAGCAAAGGGCCAATTGTACTGAACAGAAACTAAATGACAAAAACATAAGGAGAAAATAATTATCTATAAAGATATTAAAGTGCTACAATGGCAAATGACAACATGTATCTCTATTTCCCCTCAGTCACCGTCTGGAGGTGAGAGCTCAGGTTGCTCAGGCTTTCCTTGCCAAGTTCCAGCTGTCTAATGAGGAGATGTCTACACTGCGAGGGGCTCGGGATGCACCTATTACTGAGGTATTCCCCATTATAATGTAGACTAACCACTGGAAGAATCCTCCCAGCTACACCCACAATAGGCAATATCAGATACACAGTAGTGTCTTGCTGATCTGTAGCTGTCCCTTCCCTTCAGTTTTTTGCTTAAGAGGCTCATTATCTGTGTCCTGTAATTGAAGAGTTTAATCTTCTCACTTTGCCAACATGCTGCCACAGTATCTAATATGTTGTAAGATGTGGTCAAGATATTCCACATGCATTAACCAAAGTTTCTGATTGGAGGTCATTTTTGACCCTTTCCTGCCATCCTCCCTATGACTTTAATCAACAGCTGAGCTGAACATAACGTCAAAATGTATAAACAAATCAACATACCTGAAACAAATCCACAAGGGAAAGAAGACGGCGAATGCGTCACCTGTTTTCCACATGTCTTCTATGTGTACTAATCAGAAGTAAATGAACCAACACAGCCCACACAACAGGCAACACAACAGCTGGAACCGGCGTTTTTCCCGTATGAAAATAGTCCTGGCTGCTACCGGCTGACACGTCACGCCCAGCGTGGTTGAGCACGCTACGTTCTCTGCGCTGATTTGCATATAGTGGTGTTCCATTTCATAGGGAAAGATCTTCACCCCACTCCCCTCGTCAAGGGGACTTAACTGTTGTGGGCACTCAATACCAAGTGGAAGTTTTAAGGGGGGAGAAATGGGACGGGCCTTTTATACTAGATAAAAACTACTATACATGCAAAAAACAAAATGATATAAAAACTTTTTTTACATGATTATGATATGCATATAATTTAGCATGTCTTTTTAATCAACATTTCATGATCAATTACAAAAGCTTTCCTTGGTCACACCAGAACACATTTATTTTTTACCAAAGCTATAATTTGTTTGACCCCAAAAAAAGTATATTGACTTCTGCAACCCATATCGCTCCTAATATGTTCCCGTGTCATTTAATTTCACAGGATTTCTTCAGAGCTCTCAGCCGAGTGAAGCACATCCACGAGGATGTGAAAATCCTCTTGCGAACCAACCAACAAACTGCAGGGTAAGGTGCATGTCTCACTCCTTAGTTTACTCTGTGCTCTACTTCCTCTGACAGAATGAAATAACCGTGTAGTTTAGAGCCATGCTGTTCTAGTTGTCAAATTCATTTTCAACCTGAATGGGGGGGGGGGAAAACCCTTCCAAGTGTGGTATTTATGTCACCGTCAGGGGATCTGACACTATGCTGCAGGTTATGGGTATGTAATGTGTGGTCTTGGTTTGTGTGCTTTTTGCAGGTTAGAGATCATGGAGCAGATGGCCGTGTTACAGGAGACTTCTTATGAGCAGCTCTATCGCTGGGCTCAGAGTGAGTACAGCACACAGAGTTCACAGCACTGACGGAGAAAACTGACTCACAGTAACCCTCATTGTTCAAGGCCTCCATACTCAACCTGAACTTGACAATGAAGCAAGTGCATTTTGAAAAAGGAAATGTATGAAAAGTTTCCTCCTATAATCAGGCTTTTGAGTCTTTTTTGCCACGAGTTTTCGTCTCTTTCTTTTCCACTGTTTGATCATTTGTTAGTTGTTTTTTTATTTAAAACTCAATGGCGTTAAATACAGAATTGGGCTCTTTCAAGTGAGAGTAAGTGTATAGGACACATTTGAAGACACGTGACTCATAACTACTGAGTTTTACCAAAAGAATTCCAGAAACTCAATTTTTCCTCAGCTTAGTCACATGTTTTGTCATTGAAATTAAAATGAAATTAAACTATTTAGAGCACAGAAAACTCACTTTTGTAAATACACATTAACAAAATATAAAGCATCTACTAAATTATGAGTTGCTCTACTGGGGCTTATTTTGCTGTGCTTAAGAATTGTTTAAAGACACAAATCCAGACATTTGGCAAGTGACCGTTCGGTAATGCTCAAATGAAAGAGGGCATTTACTTGTATTTCAAGCATTCGGTATGGTCCGACAATAGTGGAGTGTTTTGACCCATTTTTCCTACAGCCACTGCCTGCTCATTGTTTGTATAGTCTGAGGCATAAGTAAACTTCTTAGGACAAGCTCCTTGGAAAATATGATTGAAAAATGTTCTTGGTGCTTTGATTTGCTTCTTGCTAACAGGGTTGCCATGGACCGAACATTTAGCAACAATAAATGAAGCATAGTGCAAGCCTAGTTACCAGAAAGACTGCAGCTATGTATTAGTTGGATTATAGTGTCCTATTCCTATTTGTCTCTATTTGCCAGGCCATCTCCCACATGCTGAGGAGCGGAGGATGGTCTGGCTAGTCCACATAGCATTCAATGATCAGAGAAAAACGTAGTCTGGTTTATTGGCATTTCTTTAAACCAATCGGCATTGGCGGCGCTAAGCCCCGCACAGAGCCTTTGCTAAATAGTCACAGGAAGGAACTTGTTTTGGTGGAACACGTGTACGTTCAAAAATTGTTGTAGTTTTGCGAGAGAAAACTCAGATGTGACAGATAGATATCTGAGGACCAGGTAACCATAGTCCTCAGATTGGACAGATAGTCTAGCTAGCTGTCTGGATTTACCCTGCAGAGATCTGAGGACCAGGTAACCATAGTCCTCAGATTGGACAGATAGTCTAGCTAGCTGTCTGGATTTACCCTGCAGAGATCTGAGGACCAGGTAACCATAGTCCTCAGATTGGACAGATAGTCTAGCTAGCTGTCTGGATTTACCCTGCAGAGATCTGAGGACCAGGTAACCATAGTCCTCAGATTGGACAGATAGTCTAGCTAGCTGTCTGGATTTACCCTGCAGAGATCTGAGGACCAGGTAACCATAGTCCTCAGATTGGACAGATAGTCTAGCTAGCTGTCTGGATTTACCCTGCAGAGATCTGAGGACCAGGTAACCATAGTCCTCAGATTGGACAGATAGTCTAGCTAGCTGTCTGGATTTACACTGCAGAGATCTGAGGACCAGGTAACCGTAGTCCTCAGAAATCAGCCGCAGGTTAGAGCGCCAACACAGAGACAGAGGAAGGTAACAGACATCGGAGTGGAACATTGTGGATATAGATTGTATTCCTATAGATACATTTCCTGTCCCTTTTTCCTTCTTTCTACAAAGATGAATGCAGAGGACTGACCCAAGAGACCTGTGATATCTGCCCTGTGTTGACTCAATCCATGGAAGCCTTACAAGACCGACCTGTCCTTTACAAGTAATACACACACACACACACACACACACACACACACACATACTATCATGTTGTATGGTCTGTTTCTTTGTGTATCTTCATCTCCTTGCCAATCAGTGTTTACTTCTTCTCTAAGAGCATTAACACCTATAGTGCGTAGTTTCTGTTGCATCCATGAGAAATTCTAAGTGATGACAACAACGCTGTCGGCGCGTCCACATGATACAAACCCTCTGTGATCACGCACCCCCCCCCGCCTTCATGCAGTTACTTGTATCCGAGGAGGACACGGAGGGACAAAAAAACGTGATGCACTCTTCTGAAGAGGTCATTCTCTCCACTCGAGTTTCTGTGCTGGAAAATCACCGGACGTCACAATCTTCTGAACATAGCCACACTGAGAAATGCAGAGAGAGTTGTGTGGAGCTGATAGTCTTAATTAGCTTTGTAGTAACTCATTTGGCAATGGCTTGAATGTAACAGACGTTCATTAATATTTAAAAAGCTATGCACTAAAGCTTTAACAGCTAGTAGACCTGTGTAGTGCTGAAAGCGTCCAAAATCAAGAGATGGACACTCATTTATTCATTCATTTATTCAAATGTAAATGGCCCTGTAGTCCTGAAAATGTTTTCTAACCACTTCTGTTAACTATAGAGTATCTCTGCCAGACAGGCACGGTCATTTATCATAGGAGCAGACATGCATGTCAGTTACGTTGAAAATGAAGTGGCAGTTCCCCTACTAATTATAAGACTCTGTATTTCAATCTGCCTCTGTCTTCGGTGGGCACACACAGGTGAATTTTGAGAACTTACTGCCGAGGAGATACTTGTCACTGTGTTCTTGGTGAGATAAACATAAACAGAGCAAACAGCCTAAAGTAAGAGAAAATGACGCCACCATTCAGCCAGCAAAAGATGAAAAGTGCAAATCCACCAAAACAAAGAAGAAAGACACCAGCAAACAAATCAGCATTTTATCAAACTCTGCATCTGCAGCTTTAGTACAAATACTGTATGAGTACACATTTCACGTGTATACTTTGCATGAATTAATCCAAATATATTTATTTACATTTTATTTATAGTATCAATTCATAACAAGAGTTATCTCAAGACACTTTACAGATAGAGTAGGTCTAGACCACACTATATAATTTAAAAAGACACAACAGTTCCAGTAATTCCCCCAAGAGCAAGCATTTACTGTGACCTGGGACAGACCCAGGCTGTTGGTAGGTGGTGTCTGACGGTGCTGGTTAAGGGGTGATTAACAGTGGCAGTGATAGTCACAATAAAGATAATGGAACTATGAAACAAGAAATAGTAGTTTTAGTATTTCATGGCATAACAGGGCACTGCTGGGTGTAGCAGGGTGTAGCAGGACATAGCAGGGCGTAGTAGGGCACTAGGAGACTGTTTTGTTTTGAATCCTCATTTAACTCTTTCAATTCAAGTTTTTCTAGTGGGTTAGGTGATAAACAAAGAGTTTCACGACTATATGACATTTGAATCTTGAAAACCTTTTAGTGGTTTAAAATGCCTCAAACACAAGCAAGTATTACTAATGTCCATTACTCAGTTATTTTAAGGCAAGGACAAATACATAATGATAAAGTGAGATAAGATGTTTTAAAAGCATTGTAATGTCAGTATCCATGCAAATGATGATGATTTACACCGTCTTGCATGGAAAAGCAATTTGTGCTCTGATACTGTAGTATAAAGAATGTCATAGTACTCGCAGTTTTCCTGTAGCTTACTGTCAGTGTTACTTTGTCCCTAGAACAAAACAACACAAAGGAAAGTTTCCCACGTCACCCCAAGATATGTTTTCATGGCAAACCCTCATTCTGTCAGTGTGCGTTCTCTGAAAGGCACCTGTCTCAGTACCCAGGGAGGGTTTCAAGGCCATGCGCTGGCCGGGATGTTGTGGCTGAGAAAGTGGAGACCAGCGTTCCTGGAATCTTAATTCAGTCCTATCTTCTGTTTAGTCTGTCACATAGCCTGCCACCGTCAAATAATCAAAACAACCTCAAAGTCTTTCCTTTTAAACAAGCTGCCTGCATTGTTGATATATGTCAGTGACTGACCTCTGACGCAGTCTGCACACTGCGGACGCCTTCTTTCTCATGAGGCTTGGGTGTTGAATGCTGCCCGCTTTCTCTTGTGTTTTGTCAGGTACACTCTGGATGAGTTTGGGACTGCGCGCAGGAGTGCGGTGGTCCGAGGCTTCATCGACGCCCTCACCCGTGGCGGGCTGGGAGGGACCCCCCGCCCCATAGAGATGCATTCACATGACCCTATGAGGTACATGTCATGTCTGATCTGAACATTGCCATTTCCTACTCTTATAAAACCAAAAGGAAATATCAGTTTGGATGGAAAATTAAGTATTTTATCTAAATATAAATTAGAATTGGAGAAATTCATGGATGCTTCTTCAATATCTCTGCCTTGAGTTTGAAAGGATGTTGTTGAATTATAAGTTCATTTTAGTTTAGCTCAATTAAAGGATGTCCATAAAATCAGGAGGATCTGCCCTTGAAGGAACATGTTCGGTTATGCATCTCCAAAGATGAATGGCTACTGGAACTTAACCATAAGTTTTTATTTATGTACTTATACAGTCGCTAACTTCACTTTTATTAAACAATACATCAAACTTCAACTTGTTTCCCATTTACACGTGGCCACAACCAGAGCTGTGGAATACACATACCGCTTATACAGTATATAGTGTGTGGTGTGTGTGTGTGTGTGTGTGTGTGTGTGGTGTGTGTGTGTGTGTGTGTGTGTGTGTGTGTGTGTGTGTGTGTGTGTGTGTGTGTTGTGTGTGTGTGTGTGTGTGGTGTGTGTGTGTGTGTGTGTGTGTGTGTGTGTGTGTGTGTGTGTGTGTGTGTGTGTGTGTGTAGATATACACGTTTGTAAAATTCATGTAGTAATGCCAGACTGTTTTGCAATTATTCGAATTTTGCATAAACTTTTGAAAAACACTTGTCATGCTCACAAAATATAAAATTTAGCAGACCTTCAAACTACATTACATACAGAAACATTCAAATTAAATCAATGGATTTGTCTAAATATATTACAGTAAAACATTACAAGTCCTCAAAAACACAACTATCCCTTTTAATAAAATATTTAAGTATTGTTCAGTGAATTGTTTGATTGTAAATCTCGTGATTCCCGACTGTAAATCTATTATATACGTTTAGTTCCAAGCTCCAGAGATTCTTAACTTTTAAAATCCAATTCAAGAAGATGTTAAATGTCTATCTGATCAGTGTCGGAGTGTGTCTGTGTTTGCTGCTCTACCACATCCTCTTCCCTCTTCCTCCTATGCCCAGGAGCCAAGGGGAGATTTTCTCAGAATACCAGCCATGTGTAACAAACACAAAATCACCTCCACTTTATAGGAGGCATCAGCAATTCTAAGAACATCAAGCTCTTTCTCACCTTCCTATGTCCTCATACGCTCACAAACATAAACACACACACACAAACACACACACAATAATTCAAGTTTAACCTTGCTGTTTCCCAGCATTATGTCACCCCAAAAGCCGTTTGTGTGTGAAACGCGATGATGACCCATGGCTGGATTGTAGCTGTGGGCTGGTCGTGGTAAGATTAGCCCTCAGGTCGGCCCCTTAGTCACGTACTGTTTATTACAGGTTGTTTTGTTGCTCTTTCAGGTATGTTGGGGACATGCTGGCCTGGCTGCACCAAGCCACCGCGTCGGAGAAAGAGCACCTAGAAGCTCTGCTGAAACAAGTCACTCTGCAAGGTATGATGTTTCCTGCATGCTAATTCCACACTCTGCAGTTCTCCATCTTCTGTGGTTCATGTCACAGTTTAAATTTCCAGGGGTGAGGTCAAACCTACAGCTGTTTCTTCCCTTTTGTTTTAATTTTTCCTTCATTGGACATGTTTGCCTTGTTGCATCTATTAATTCGGTGTCTTTTAAAGGTGAACCAGGTACCTGTAAACAAACATCACACAGACGCACAAGTAGCTTGTTTATTAGACAGAGTTTGGATAACCAGTTGTTCAGTAGGGTGTGAACAAATCTAACTGCAGTACATTTAGTCCAGCTGATGGACTGATCCTGTGCTTTTTCTTCTTTTTTTTTTTTTATAAACGTTTTTTGGTTCTCATAGCAGTAAAGAATGACCACAGCTCCAGGGGGAGCTCTATGGGGGATCCATCCAGACCAGGGTTTGCCCTTGGTCTATTTTGTTATGCTGAGCTTTAATATCCAGGTTATCAAGTGTCAACATGTACAGTATCTCCTTACAACTTTTTGGGGTAGTTTTCTGCAGTTGATTGTGATTATTGTTTCACTCCTAACAATTCATGTGATATTTGACTTGGCTGTACAAGTACAAGCCCT
The DNA here is from genome assembly GCF_008692095.1 of Etheostoma spectabile. Taxonomy (NCBI): domain Eukaryota; kingdom Metazoa; phylum Chordata; class Actinopteri; order Perciformes; family Percidae; genus Etheostoma; species Etheostoma spectabile. The sequence continues at coordinate 15,692,428 of NC_045735.1, read as the reverse complement.
GCAGGCAGGTGTCAGTGTGGCTACACAGTGCCACCTGTACACTGGCTCTACTACCTGTTTATATTTTTAAACTGTCTATATTACAGTTTATTTTTATTATTTATATTTATATCTTCCATTTAATTTTATTCTATTAAATATATATTCTATTTAATATGTATATTTTAACTTATGCACTATTTTATGTCTCATGTCTTGGTGTCTCATGTTACTACTACATGTTACATGCATGTTGTAGTAGCATTGTTGGAGGAAGCCTAAGAACGACCACTGTCATTGTTGTGCATCTGCCAAATAAAGACTTAAAATCTTGGTTCCACCTAATAATGGCATTGCTCTCACCAGCCTAAACACAGTGAACTCAAAAACAAATGTAAACGTTGGAGTTAAAACATGAATGTGGGAACACATCTTAGGACTAATACAGAAATGAATTTTGGAATGAATGAATGTTGTGTCCCTATGTCATTCTGTAGTGTTATACTGTACATGTAGCCTACTTTTTTTGTTGTTGCCCTGGATGGTATTCATTAATATTGTGCATGTGTTCATGGTATCCCCAGAACAATTATAGTATTTAATCCCAAATTGCCCTATTTGTTTTCATATTTGGCAGTTTAGGGCACACACAGGCTGGTTTTAAAAGGGCTTCATCAGCTTAGGATGCCCAAAAAGAGGGTTAAACGGCTAGCAAAGTACTGTGCTCTGTCTGCTATCATAGGCAGCCGCCATATATGGCGAAGACGCTTACTCATACCCATGTGAACACAGGGATATGCTTAATATATGGCTGTATGCCAATGGCCCATGATTTTGTTTATGTATTTAACTGCATCTGTAATATGTATGTCCCTGTAAATTGGTCCCTTCAAGTGGACTTAAATACATTCTGTCTGTCTGTCTTTGTCCCTCTTACATTAGATGTGGATGAGAACATGCAGGAGGTTGTTGGACACATCACTGAGGGAGTCTGCAGACCACTGAAAGTAAGCAACCAGATATGTTCAAAACGCTACTAAAGAAAGAGACCAGCTCCTTAAATGCATATCGTGCTCTGTCATGTTCAGCTCACGTTGTCACGTCGGTGTCTTGCTTCTGTCCCTCAGGTCCGGATAGAACAGGTGATTGTGGCTGAACCAGGTGCTGTCCTGCTTTACAAGCTGTCCAACCTTCTCAAGTTCTACCACCACACCATCAGGTATTTTGACTTTTATCTCTCTGCAACAATTTTGATAATCGATTAATCATTTAAGTCATTTGTAAAACAAAACATACTTTGGTTGTTGTTTTTTTGTGCTAATTTGGGAATTTGCTGCTTTTCTCTGTCATTATAAATTAATTACCTTTTGTTTTGCACTGTCATCTGTACATTGCATCAGTTTTAAGATTTCACTTTGAGCTCTTGGCACTTATGATGAGCATGTTTTGCTGTATTTAGACATTTTGTAGATTATTATTAACCATTTTTTGATGACTCGAAATAAAAACATAATTGGTAATGTAACTGATTAACCAGGTGCAGTCCTAACTGACTTGTCCACGTATTGGATCTGTGTCCAGCTCCATCATAGGGACCAGTGTGGCCTCATTGCTCATCACTATAGAAGAAATGCACATCCTCAGCAAAAAGATGTTCTTCAACAGCCTGAGCCTTCATGCAAGCAGGCTCATGGACAAGGTACAGTATGAGCAAGATGATTTCTATTTGAGTAATCCAATATATTGTTTTCTCTTGTACAGTTGTGAGAAAGTGACTGCTAGGAAAACAATGCCATCACTGAAGCAGAAGGAGAAGAAGCCTTTTTTTTTTTTAATTGAGACAGTTTGCAATGTTCTTTGATAAAATCCCTTAAATGACAGTGCAGAACTTCAGTATTCACCCTGTGGATACACATTGTGTATTTCAGTTCAGTGTAAAAACCCTCAAATACAACAAGGCTATTTCTGAAGCCCTTATGCCTGTAAACAGTTTCAGCCTGCTGGCCACAGCATCCAAATGGTGCTAGCTTCCAAAAAACACCAAACGTGTTACCTTTTAGTTAAATTGCCATCCAAATATACCTCAGCACGAGCGGGAGCTTTTCCACATAACATGCTGGCTGTGTCTTGATCAATAGCAGTTACAAGAATTATCCCTGTAGCTCGGTGTTAATCCAATTGAAGGCCTTCAGGGTTTTGGTGTCAATTCCAGCTAATGCCAGGAACACAGCCTTCTCATAATTTGCTCTATTAGGTGGACAACGGTGGCTGGCCTCAGTTCTGTGTTGTGTATCCAGAAGCCAATGAAATCAAAACCCTTTTCATTAAAAAAAGCTCTACTGACTCTGAACAAGCTGAGGCTCTCAGTAGCAGCAGGAAGCAGTTGTATATTCAGTCTATCATGCTGCTCATTAGGGATGTTTATTACGTGGCTTTGTTGAATACTCAATTCTGATTGGTCAATTACAGCATTTTACGGTCTGTTATTTCTGTGTAGCAGACCGCTCCTGTGAATAACAGCTCGTTGCTATGAACGCAGTTCTGATCATAGACTCTGGAGGACCATTTTTAAATCAATAAAATCCTTTTTTTGAATCCGTATTTTGTTTCAAGTCATTTAGTTCTTTAATAAGTAGACATGTAATAAGTGGGATAATGTAGAGTTATTGCAAACTAAAACCCCTTCAGGGGGATTTAAGACCTTCACAATCATGACTGGCTTACTCAATGCTTTGACAATGTGGACCGCTTGCCCTTTCGTTCCATCTACTGACACCTGGTCTTGTTCTGACTGTGTGTGCCTGGGCAGGTGGAGCTACCGCCTGCGGACCTGGGACCTACAGCCTCCCTCACTCAGACACTCTCCCTCCTCAGGGAGGTGCTGGCCTCCCACGACTCGTCAGTGGTTCCCCTGGATGCCCGCCAGGCTGACTTTGCTCAGGTAAACTGATTCTTACCCATGCAGCAGTAATCCATGCATTTTTTGTTGTTGTTGTTGTTTGTTTATGTATTTGTTTAATAATATACTGTATATATTCATGTATATCTGTTTGTTTATGTATGCACCAAGGTAAATTTATTGTATTCCTTCCTTGTGTTGCTGGGATTTTTTTAAATTTAATCTGATTCTGAAATGTGGTTACTTTTCGTGTGTGCTAATACACGAAATAAAGCTAATAGGACTTTGAATTTCGCCACGGAGATCAATAAAGTATCTATCCATCTATCTATCTATCTATCTTGTGATTGCAGTAGACATACAATAAAAAAGAGGGAAAAAAATTAATCAATGAGAGCTTGAATAACGATTAAAATACAAATCGATTCTTTTGCACACCCATAATATTTACCAATTGCAGTGAATTGTAAATTTCAATTCAATTGTATTTATAGTATCAAATCATAACAAGAGTTATCTCTTACAGATAGAGTAGGTCTAGACCACACTCTATAATTTACAAAGACCAAACAATTCCAATAATTCCCAAATACTTCAGACAAATGTGTTCCTATTTGTTTTTCTCACCCGTTGACCAAAGCCAGCGATACTTCACACATCTCTTAAGCTTCTGTTGTACTCTGTCTTTCCCAGGTGCTCTCCTGCATCTTGGATCCTCTCCTGCAGTTATGCACTGTGTCTGCCAGTAACCTCGGCACTGCTGACATGGCTACCTACATGGTCAACTCGCTATATGTCATGAAGACAACCCTGGCTCTCTTTGAGTTCACTGACAAGAGGCTTGAGATGCTTGAGTTCCAGGTCTGTCCTAATAGTAAATGAGTTTTGTTTTGAACGTGCAAAGCTAACCGGGCTCGTTAAAACCACATAGACCACCGCCACTATAGGTTAACCTAGCCGGTAACAAGAAACATCCCTCTGCCAACCTGGGTGAATGCAAGGCTTTCCTACTTCTGAAGGGGTTTGCGTGCTGTCACTCACCCCCCTCGGACTGATAATTTGCGTTTGGACGACTACGACTGCCTCTTGGACCGCTCTGGTGTTCAAAGCGTAAATCTTGCCGGGTACCCGAAGTAAAGCTTTCGTTTTAAAAGCATAATTTGGACTAAAAGGCCACTTCTAAGAGTAACCGCTAAGGCTTTGCTCCAAGTATCACCAGGGGCTCTACACATGAACTCAGCATTGAGAACATTGGTTGTGTTCCCAGAGTTTACTAAAAAAGGTTTTGAAGGACTCACTTTTGCATTTGTTTTTACTGCTCGCCGCCATTTTGCCAGTCAAAAAGTTTGGATCTCCGAAGGCAACGTGGCAGGGAGGAGAGTCAAGATGGAAAGCTCTTTAGTTCCATATCAATGCATGGATAATTTGTTGTTTTGTCCTTTTGTGAAAAAAAATATTGACCTTGTAGTTGAAGAAGCAGCCTCATATAAGAATGACATGTCCTTTTATGGAGTCCATTCATTTGCATTTGGAGATTGACACTCTTTGACTGGCAAAGATGGCGAATAGCGTAAACCAGTTCATGTGTAGAGCCCCTGGTAATACTTTTAGCAAAGTCTCATGTTGTGACGAACCTTCTTAGTGTTTAAAAATAGCGATTTGGATGCTATCCTAGTAGGGCCCCTAGCTCTCCCATTCAAAAGGCCATTTGACCAAAAAAGAAAATACGGTCTATCTTAAAAGTGGAGCTTCCGTCCTAATTACGCTTTTAACCTAAAGTTTGACTCAGGTAAATTCAAAAAAAGACCCTAGTTTGCATTTTGGCAAGAGTTACGCTTTAATCGGCTCCGCTCCAACGCAGTCCTTGCTGGGCCAGCCCAGATCCTTCTTTTGTTGTCTCAGTTCAGATTTTTGAGAAGGTGTACATACCAAAGTTTGTGGTGGGGAAACAAGAAAGTATTGTAGTGTAGTCTTCTTCACCTAGAGACATGTGTTCCACAGCCGTTCTCTGGAGGCCAGGTCTTTTCGACTCACCCCCCGCTGGAAGAAACATGCTCCAAAATTGCAATCATGGCACACACCTGTGACTGTCCAGGTTAAATCAGCACTGAACCACTCCCCCCTCAGGTCCCGTCAGTTGGACCTTGCCCACTACCTGAAAGACCAATATTAATATCATAAGAATTCTATGAATAATGAATCAGTCAATTAGGTGATTTTGTTCATATTTAAGTACCTTTTTACACTTCATTGCAATTAGTCAAAGGCATGAAACTAGTAATGACAGGCCACACCGTAGTCGCACAAGACAAACTGAATCATTCAGCTTTAAATCTCAGCTTACAGTCATAACATTGTCTGTGCATAGGAGTATTGGTCATTAAAAAATATTCTTGTTCCTTTCATAACCCAAAACCCATAGAACCCAAATCTTTTATTAAAAGATTTAATTTGCTGTTTCATAGAAGGCTGTGCGTCATGTATTGTTCATGATAAAATGCACCTATTCTCTATTTTTAGCCTGTCTTTTGTAACTGAGCACCACAAGAGCTCCTGTGGAAGTTTTATTATCAATGGCACAGTGGTTCTCTATTAACCACAAGTACCATTGATTCACAATGCTGGCTCGGACTTGATGTTAAGCCACTCTCTCTCCCACATTTTCTAGATCGAGGCTCACCTTGACACTCTGATCAACGAGCAGGCATCCTACGTGCTGACCAGGGCCGGACTGAGTTACATCTACAGCTGTGTCCAGAACCCTGACCAGGTCTCACATGCAGCACTTAACCACACATCCACATGCACTCACTCATGAAGTTATAGAACCGTGGATTTTTTTTCTCACATCACTCCTTTTAGAGTCCCTATTGGTTGTCTTTTATACTAAACATCTACCAACCCTCTTGTTTACATTACTGTTGCTATGGTAACCAGATGAGTAATGTCTTTTTCAGGGCATAATAGCATTTATTGCACATATTCAGTTGTGAAATAGACAGAAAGAGTCAGATCAAATTACAAATCTTATAGCTTCTCCAGAATTGTCCTGTGCAGATGAGAGAGCCGATGCCCTGGAGTCTCCTCCCTCTCTCCCTCCCTCATTGAAACACACTTTGCCACTGGGCTGACTGAGAGCCATAGTTGTGGTTTAGCATGCGAGTCTTGAAACCCTGGGTTATGTCAGGACACACCACACCCTGCTGCTGCTGCTGCAGCAGCTCAACGCAAAGCTCAATCAAGAACTGTCAGTCTTCTGCACACTACCTCTCTCCTCGGGTGGCCTGTCCTGGGGTTGGCTTTAAATAGTCTTCTGTTTGAAAAGATTAAGTCTAGCTGTCCACACTAAACGGCATACCAGATGTCAACGACTGAAAAGAATCCCCAGGTTTATTTAAGACTTTTCAGGTTTGCTTTCACTATCTGCTTAAAGTTGTATCCCTTTTATTTTCTGTGATACATCAGATGAACAGTCAGGCACAAGAAAAGAGTAATTAAAACAGCACTGGCTTGCAGCCAGCAGATGAGTTTGCAGGCTTATAGTGTGTTTAATGTGCCCATATCCCCATAAACTCACTGCACTGTAGCTTTGACCCTTGCACTGCCTTCCATTTGCTGCTTTTAATGTTGGCAATTTAGGCATTTAAGCCTGACTTAATGTTGCCATTCTGGATAATCAGTGCGAGCTAATTGCCTTGAAGGTACCTGCTGATGTGTTCACAAAGTCATGGCTTTACCTATCAAGATTAGTTTTCTCCGTTTAAGAAATCAAGATTCACCACGTTCAAGTTTAGTGTACTCAGAACATTTTCTCTTCCCAGTACTGTAACTTAAGGGCTAAATGTTAAACTTATTTCTGGCAAACAGTTTTCAATACATGAATAAGTCTGAATTCCATATAATTAAATAGAGAAGTGCTGGAACATCCTATGACATTTAACCAACCAATCAGCCACTTCAAAAGTAAAAGTGAAAATCATTCATCCAACCATCATTGTGTCCCTGGCTCTATCCATTTTTAGTAGCTGCTGAGGTACAATGTATACAGAAAGGAAGAAAGCGTTTCAACACCGCCTGCAAACCTAAATGATTAAAGGACCTCAGCCACTGGACTGGTGTTTGGTTCTGAGACTCAACATTGTTGCTGTTGAAACACAGTGACTTTGAGTTGGATCCTAAGCTGATGTATACATTTCTGTCTGTCTTAGGGTCCTCTGTCCCTCCTCCCCAGCATGGACAGCTCTTCTGTGAAAGCAGCCATGGTGAGTTACACTGTGTATTAACCAAGCAAATTTTCCTGCACGAATCAGTAGATTCTCACTCATTGACTCATCACCTGCTCATAACTCTCTTGCACAAACAGGTCCAGTTCGATCGCTACTTGTCATCGCCTGACACTCTTGTGATGCCACAGCTCAACTTCCTGCTTAGTGCAGCCATCAAGTGAGTCCCTGTCCCTGTTGTGGATAGTAGCTCTCTCCATTCAGGCAAAGTATAGCAAACATGCAATATTCACGCTAGATGTTAAATGTTTACAACATCGCATTGTGTTTCAGCAGGGTGAAGAGCATGTACAGAGTGATAAAAATAGAACAGGAGCGTTGGGCTAATAATGTTCCACATTCGTTATTTTCCCACATGTAATATGATCATTACTGCATTCCAAACAAAACACTCGACTACAGTAAATGCATGGCGAGTTTGGATGCTAAATTGCCAAAGCCACCAACACATTGAGAGAGTGGTCGGCAGGACTGCCTGTATTTGTCTTACTGATCAGAAAATGCACATGCTTTTAGCTCAATCCAGCTGCTACATTGGAGGGCTCTTTCTGTGAGTCACGTTTACTGGGAAGTGCAGCAGGCTTGAGGAGCACTCTGTACCTCAGGTTAATGTTCTCTATTAATGGACATGGGAGGACTGATGGGCAGGACGCCATTAATTAGCTTCTGGTCCATTTCTCACTCACACTCGTTCCGTCCTCTCCTTCCTCCATTTCTCTCTCCTCCATTTCTCTCTCTGTCTCTCTCTCTGTCTCTCGCTCTCTCCTGCTATCTCTCAAGTCTGCTTTTCTGCTCACCTAAATACACAAAAAACACCAGCCAGCCCTCTGAAAACACTCCTGGAGTGCACAAATAATGGGAATGCACTTTCAGACTCCCATTGTTTCACGTTTTGTGTTAGTGCACTTGGTATGGAGCACGGTGTTATACACAAGCACTATGGTTGGGTGTTCTCTGTGGGCCAATTAAAAATATGGATCTCAAGAGCCTGAGTTGGATACAACCGAGGTGCTCCCACTGTGTCCTTGAGTCATCTCACTGGGCTCTTCGGTCCGACTGTTGCATCCTCCATTTGTACTCCACTAGAAGTACATAATGTCCTTCAGTACACGGTACATGTTGAGATTGTTATGGCAAACTATTTTAAGGCAAAAACGTACATAAGAACTAAAATGATAGGCAAGTCCAAAGAAGCAGAACAAGATATGTTGTTTCTAATTAGATTTTTTTTTTATAACAATGACAAAGAAAATGGTGCCGCAACTGCCATGTTTTGTCACATCACAAAAATATAACATCACGAAAAAAACGAATTTACTATAATGACCAGGCGATGCAGCAAATTCTCACATTTGAGAACTTGAAACCACAAAATGTTTGGCATTTTTGCTTGAAAAATGACTAAAACGAGAATCGAAGTAGTTGCTAAATAGTTTTCTTTTGATTGACATATTGTTGCAGCTCTAAAAGAAAAGAACAAAATACGACTGTACAAAGGGAATACAATAGTCGCAGAGAGTCTTTTCTTTGCTGAATCAGTATATGATGCTGCTGTGGCTGACAGCTGATGCTTGTGCATTTATGCTGTATGTATCCATAGATGGCAGTGTGCACCACATGCTGCCACTCATGTTGACACAGGGGGCATACAATGGTCACTGAACAAAACAAAAAAAGTAATGAGGACAAATTCTTACTCATGGCTAATTTATTCAGCTCTTGGTCAGTGACTAATCGCAGTATAGCTCTGTTTTTCTGATTGAGACCTGAAATGTTGAACTGTAAAAGGACCACTCACTGCTGGTACTTTGTTCCGTGAGTATAAAAATGTAGAGTGTTATCTGTTTATGCAGGGAGCAGATATTCCGCCAGTCCACAGAGCTGGTGTGCAGAGCCTATGGGGAGGTTTACAGCGCGCTGACCAGCCCAGCCAACGGCTACAAAGACCCTGAGAACCTGCTACCCCGATCACCTCAGCAGGTTCAGGCCTTGCTGTCCTGAGAGACACTTCTGTCACACCTGGTTGGTCTCAAAAACATGAGGTGAGCCCCAGTGAAGGACGGCCTGCCAGTTATTTAAAGAGCTGTGTAATTTGTACAGCATAAAACCACAAATGTATATAAAAGTAGTTGTTAAAGGTGGGGAATGTGGTCTCTGACCTCAGAGAGAGACACTCCGGTGCGCCGGGAAAGAACATTATTTATATATATATATATTAATATATTAATATATTATTTTATATTAGATATATATATATATATATATTTTATATATGATCCATTACTTTCACTGCTGCAGACAGTCAACTTGTTTTTCTCTGTAGAGCACCTTTCCTTTTTTTCTGTCTGATTTCCCACCATGTACTCTACCATGTCCATAATTGTACAAAACAATGTCTTTTTTTTATAAAAACATTGAGCATTATATAAATCAAAAGGATCCACAAGACTGGTCTTCTTTTTCCACACTTTAGAGTGGTTAGGAAAAATTCCAGCACAAAGTTAAGAGGAGCCCCAGAAGCTTCAGCACCAGCGTTGTGTTTACTTTCTTCTCGACGGTTTTGAATTTTAGGGAAAATTAGTTTTACCATCTCGCTTAGCTTTAAAAAAAAATGTCTACCATGCTGTCTAAGATGTTTAAACCAGACTATAATAATACTGGATTTAATCATTTACCATAAATTCTACCTTTAAATGAACTGTGACAATATAAAACACATTGTGTTGTATTAAATAGGTGGAGAAATAAATGATTTCTTCTCATTAGCGCAACATTAAGCCCCTTATTCACTTTTGATTGCATGGTCATATGAACTAACTTTCTCACAATGTTCTGTCTTTTGGACCCAATATACCTTCCAGTCGTTTATTTTTTTGATATTTTAACTGATGTTTTAATATATGAAAAGTTCTCTATATTTAATGCAGTGGTACCTGTAATAAAGGAATACAGCAGTGTCGATTGCTTGTTTTAAATGAAATGCATGCATAAAAGACTTACAAGGCTTTGGTTTCACACGGACAATCTCAAGCTTTCATACATTTAGATCCATTCAAAAGGAATTATTTGCTATATTATCTTTAAAGTAACCACACTCCTAAGTTATTTCTAAATGCACATACAGTACAGTTAATCCCCAAATTGTGGTATTTTTCATCTCTCTCAAAATAAAACCCCAATGTTGTGACATGATGGCGTTTAACATCATATCAGTGAAAATCTGACACCCCCCAGCCCAGCCTACATAATCTCCAATAGAGCACAACTGAAACAGTAAAGATAAGTAAATATTGTTCCAGGCTGTTGTTATGGTATCTGGCCTCAGAGGCAGCATTTCATTTCTGATGTCTGACATCAAGGTTCATGGCAGCAGGCAGATCTTTTCAGCGCTGCCAGCAATGAGACCCAGGATTTCCCCAGCTCACCGGATGTTACTCAGATATCACTGGCCAGGACATTGAGTACTAGGAATAAATGGAATACCACGAAGTTCAGCATCTGGACGCTGCTCTTAAGTCCTTTAAATAGACCAGCTCTGTCTCTCTTCCAGTTCTGCTTGGCTCTGGTCGAATATAAGCTGGATTCTTGAGTGTTTTTACACACCACTCTATGGCGGAGAGTGGGATGATGTTTGATACATAGGATTACTGAATAACAACATATTGTTCATGTGTAACAATACACACAGTGCACGTCCTCACTTACTCATCTTCACATCGGTTGTGTGTGAATACATGTGGGCCTTCACAGTTCAGCACGTGAGAGCTTTTTTTCCCTGCCGGTGGCTGTATTAATGAGTTAGCAGATGTGAGAGGTGATGGAGTCACCACTTAGAGGCAGGTAGTGGTGAGCAGGGTGGCAAACATTCATCCCATCATCCGCTCCATATGACAGCGGTCATCAAGCTTTTGCCTGCTGAAGCATGAGACCAGCAGGAATCTGGGTTAAAGGATAATATTGAGTTTTTTTTTTCCTCTCGCTCCAGTGACTGATAATTAATGTCAATCCAGAGCTAACAACTTGAGTCTTATCTATTGCCTCTGCGGAAACGTTGAAAGGAAAAATGACTCAAAGAAATGCACAGAATACTGCACACTTACTGAACTAATGCTGCTCTTTCTCCATGTTCAGCCTTAGAAATGTCATGAGTTGCTTCCTCGCTTGGAAATGAATCATATGCTCCTCCCAAGTAGGATATGGTAACTAGTTAAACAAGAGGAATAATTGGCTTACGTTTCACAATATAGTGGTGCTGTTCTAATGTATTGCATTTAAGACACAATGCAATTCAGGACAGATGTGGGAAGAGATACTTTTTTACATATTAGTCACAACAACACAGTCAATGTATAAAACAAATTGTGTTGTGTCTATTGCTCCATCAGAATGTCTGTCTGGAAATTAAATACACTACTTACATATACTAAAATGTCATTTATATTTGAATGGCTACAGTGATAAGCTTAACTACATTAACTGACCAGACTAATGATACAGCTAATTTGTCTTTAGGATGCTGCCAACATGTTGCCGATACAGTTTTCTGGAACATTTGTGTGAAGAGCCCAGGTCAACTGTCACTGCCGTTAACGCCCATCTTCCTTAGTTACCTCTGTGAGTTACCTCAATCTGTGTTCGGACATGTTTTTTAAACTCGTTCTGATCAAACATAACCCAATCCTAAGAAGTAGCACTGACAGAATATTAACAGTGAAATATAACATTTCTTATACACAGTAAAGCAAAAAGGTAAATACTAGTCTGGATCAACAGAATCCATCCTTTCCAGGATAACTGCCTGACATCTGGGGCGTGGCTTACACGCCGGATGTCCCTCACCTTCCACTCTCTGGGCCCTATCTTGCACCCGGCGCAGTGCGGCGCAAAACCAGACGCAAGTGTCTTTTCTAGTTTAAATGCACCTGCACCCATCTTTGCTCCCATGGGTGTGCTGGTCTTACATGGAGGAGTCAATAGCGCAGCATTTCATTGTTAGCAGCATTTCATTGTGCATTAGTAAAAGTATTGTCCTCACAATATGCTTTTTACACACAGGGAAGCACAGCAGCACACATACAGCAGGGAAGCATGTCATTTCACAAACTGTGCTGTACTTACAGATTATGGACAGTTACATTGTGCCCTAACCCCTGCTTTTCAAACATTTAACAAAAACTTTCTGCAAGAGGAGGTGTGGTTATCTCTGCATAATCTAATTTATCAGTCATTATGTGTGATGGGTCTTCGTTAATAATTGCTTTGTTTCTGAATTTCATCACCTAACCAAATTCTTGGTTTGGTTGAGCCACTCATCCCCCTCACCACTAACATACTTAATTAGGCCCAGTAGAATAGAGACATTAGTTATGTAACTATTGTGCTCTCCATGCTTTGTGCACTAGCTGCTCCAAGCATGGGGCTTGGCTTATTATGAAGATCAAATATCTCCTGCCTCATATCAATACAACTCTCCACATTGCTTTTATTATTCGGAAAGGACCTCATGTCAAAGCTCTTTCTCTTTGGAAACTATTATGTAATTTGTGTATTAGCACAGGAAGGGGGGCACTGTGAAGTACTGACCTGAAACAGTAGTGTGCAGTAATTAATTTTCTTTTCTGATTCTCTGCTGTTCCCGTCACCATAATAAGCATTTCATTCAGTGCACTTGACACAACACAGAGCTTGAGAAACTTCAAAACTACATCAAAAGTCTGCCTTTACAGCTTGTGATTTTGGCACATAGTTATTAATGCATGTCCATCTGGCATTGCTATTGACAGGCGTACTCCCTGGCTGACCAGATGCATGTCCAGGTGGCCTGATAAACAAAGCATATCAGAGACACTGGCAGCGCAGTGTTTGGTTAGTTGTGGGATGAGAGGAGAGCGCAGAGATGACTGGCTCTCTCCTGCCAAACATTAGCCAATGATGGAGCTGCCTTGCCCTCGCGCTGTTGGAAAAGGTTGGACCCCCCGATGGTGCCCCAGAATGCTTGTACAGTATTGCGTGTGGCTGTGATACTTCATTGTGTAAGCTTTTCCTCCCAGCAGAAACATTTGTTTGCTTTTGCTGGTATGAACACTTTGTACCGAGTCCTGGGGCCGAGCATAAGCACGTTCAGTGATTTCTGAATTGTTTCATGTATGACCAGATCTGTCCGATGTTGTCGAAAAATCTCCCGTGTCTTTTTATCCGCGTGAACATGATTTAAAAAGAGAGATGTTTTGAATTGAACTATAAAAATATATTTAGATGTGAGATGTGTATTCACATCACTTATAGATTGTTAATAATAATTCCTGAGAATTTAAAACTGAAGAACATTTAGATGCTTTTTTTTTGGCCGAACCTGGTCACCAGGTTTGCCACCAGCACACGACCAAACCCATAAACCCTGACACACAGAGATCTATTCACACGTACAGAATAGAGAACAAGAACATGTAACAAATTCAGCATGACTAATGCCTCTGTGAGTAATCCAACATGCTGTCAATCATTACTCACACAGAGAGCACTGTCTCCCGCTCTCATTGGTCCGAATGTGGACCTGCTGCGCGCTTCTTCAAAGGACCGTCCCGTGACACCCATCGTGGGGAGAAAAAGACCAGGGCCGAGCTGTGTTGGGTGCAGCAGAGGAAGAAAGGCCGTGATTAAATGGACAGGGGTTTTTCTTGTCACCGTGGTCATGGCCAAAGCCCCCCCCCCCCCACCCCCCACCCACACACACACACACAACACACACACACACACACACACACACACACACACACACACACACTTTCATGTAGCCCTGCTCAGGGACAGTAAACAAACATGGCTGTGAGCATTAACTATAGCTGTTTTACACACGGCTGTGTTTTGACGCCAGAGTGCCTGGAAGGTGATGCAACGGTGGGAGGCTGTGATCCAGTCAAAAGCGGCAACATCCGCACTGGTTCTGCACTAAGATGGCGCCGCGTGCAGATGCAGCGGCCCTGTGCTCTTCAAGTTTTGGCAGCTAGTTTGTTTTTATTGTTTCCTTTTTGTGTTTTTTGGAACGTACATCAGTAGCATATGTCTACTACAGATCTGCCTAACACTACCTTTTGTATATGTATGGTAAACAGATGAGTTCAATGCTTTGAATGTAGTCTCTGTCTCACATCAGTTGTGTTATTTCTTCCTTAAAGTGTTTTTCAGGATTGACGCAAAACATTTTTTTTAGAGCACACTAGAACAAGTAGCTTTCACACACCCAGAGCACAACAGCGCAGTGTCTTTGCTAGTTTAAGACCGAAGCAGTTGTTAATGTCCCATCCTGTTCCCTCGTCGTTTAAATCCCAAATGCACCTGCGCCCATCTCTGCGCCATGGGCATGCTGGTCTTACAGGGAGGTGTGTTCCGGTTGCTTTCTGGGCATGCTGGTCTTACAGGGAGGTGTGTTCAGGTGCATTCTGGGCGTGCTGGTCTTACAGGGTGGTGTGTTCAGGTGCATTCTGGGCGTGCTGGTCTTACAGGGAGGTGTGTTCAGGTGCATTCTGGGCGTGCTGGTCTTACAGGGAGGTGTGTTCAGGTGCATTCTGGCCGTGCTGGTCTTACAGGGAGGTGTGTTCAGGTGCTTTCTGGGCGTGCTGGTCTTACACAGCACACTTAGTCTTTGTCATCTCACTTCCTCTTTTGCTCTCGTGATAATTACTACGGCAACAAGAGGTTGCAGCCTAACAAGAAACATAATTGTGGGCATCATGCTGCATGCATAATTGACCCATGTGGTCATTTTCTGGGGTTAGGCAATGAATATGAGTATTGCATCATAATTCTTTCTTTCAAAAAGAAAATGCAAGAAATGGGGAAAAGATTGTGATACACCTGCTGTGTGCATGCGTGCGTGTATGTGTGTGTGTGTGTGTGTGTGTGTGTGTGTGTGTGTGTGTGTGAGAGAGAGAGGTGGGGGTGGTTGCACAGGAACAGCATTAGAGGCCTAAAAGGGGAAGGAGAGAGCCCAGTTACTGAGTAACCCAGAGCAGCAGTCCCATACTCACCTTTCCCCTAATGGCCTTTCACCTTCCGAACCACGTGAAGTGGGCCTGCATGCTGACTCCCCATGGTGTGCACACACACAACACACACACACACACACCACACACACACCACACACACCACACACACCAAAAAGCTTAGCCAGTGACAGAGACTCCCAGCAGTACACACTCGCAGGACCATTAAGTAGAGTTTCCCTTGACAGCAGCACAAGCAAAATAGCAGCAGCTTAAAGGTGGATTATGTGGGATTTTGACTGTCCCATAACACAAATTTGACTTGGTTGTTGGTCAGTACTCTGTGTGTATTTTTATTTTTATTTCTTCTGCTCGGGAAGGCAAAAATGAAATTTGGTGTGAACTCTTACTAAAGTTGTATGGTATCCTATTACGACTTAACACTTCCCTCACTGTGCTGAGATTTAAAACTCACTTCCACACGCTTAAGGGCCCTGACACACCAAACTGTTGGGTGGCGTTGGGCCATGTGTGGTCCACTGTAATGTAGATGGACTGTTCTTATGTAGCGTTTTTTTAATCATGATGACTACTCAAAGCTTCTACATAGTACACGAACCATTCACCATTCACACACTGTGGCCGAGGCTCCGTACAAGGTGCCACCTGCTCATCAGACACACACTCACACATTTACACTACGATGCATGAGACTGTAGGGCCAGGGATCGAACTGCTCTACCACTGTAGCCTGGTCCTACCAGACTCTGGTCCGTTAGCCTGGTCCTACCAGAATCTGGCTCGTTAGCCTGGTCCTACCAGAATCTGGTCCATAAGCCCGGTCCTACCAGACTCTGGTCCATTTCATTAGTCCAGAGAGTCTGCCCTCTCTCCATTGACTGTAACCAACCAATCACTAACGTTTGGTTGTGACGTATGTCATGCTCAACAAGACGGGTGATCGACACGGCTTATATTTAGCATTAGCATTGCTAGCGTTAGCCAGCTCCTTCACCCCTAATGGAGCAAGCTGGAAAACTTTTCCTGAGCCCCATGGGGAGGAGGGCCGCAACATCATGGCCCCCAACATACATCGGCAAAGATTGTTCTTACTCTGACTTTAACTTCTGGATATTCTGCAGCGTTGCCACAACAGATGCATCTTTCTCCGCCGCCATTACGGAACTACAACTGTAGCGCACGGCCTCATCATTCTCAGCCATGTTGTTCACGGGCGTCACACACACCTAAACCCCTGGCCCATAACTGGCAGTAGGACATAGATTGGTTCAGTCCACTGCTGACTCACACACATTACTTTAAGACTGACAACATGGATTTTCGTGTGATATGTGATCTTGTGAAGTCACGAGAATGCAGCTGTCGTGCAAGGCGTCAGCATTTAGTGAGGTTTCTCCATGTTACGCCTTAACCTATAATTTGGGCTCTTTGCCAGATTCATCTTTTCATCAGATGGATTCACAATTTCTATTCTCTACAGACTACTTGTTTCCTCTCATGCAGGCACAGATTGTATTTATATTATGCGTTTGGCAGTAAATGGAAGTCGGCTGTAGCGTTTGCTCTGTGCCTCAGTGTAACTTTTAACAGAAGCAATGAGGCGATGCCTCCGTCGGTCTCTTTCAGGTTGGCTGACAGATTGCCATGACGGACCAAAATCACAAAACATTACAGCTATTCAGTTCAATTCAATTTTATTTATAGTATCAAATCACAACAAGAGTTATATCAAGACACTTTACAGATAGAGTAGGTCTAGACCACACAGGGCATAGCAGGACGTAGCAAGGCAGTTATGACTGTTAACAAACCAGGATTCTCCCTCCAGTGACTGCCTTCCTATATTGTAGCTTTGGGCCCATATCCTGTGTTACCTAGTAGCCAGTTTTGCCTTGAATTTTGGATTTAATTCTTGTTTTTGTTTTTCTGCTTGTGGAGCGTTGTGATGGATGCAGTGTGGTGTGTTTGGTGGTTGACTTTGGCTGAAAATGTCACACACGAAGATTTGTAAGCACCCCCAACTCAAAATATGTTCCTGCGGCCATGACAACGGAACTTTGTGAAGCATAAACTACAGTTGAATATGGCTGTCTGGAGAAGTGTGCACCACTGCATCAGCAGAAAGCCACTCCTTCCCGTTGTAGTGGCTGAATGAGTAAGATGTCAATGGAAAGTATGAGTCACTAGACCTACAACTCACAACAATAATATTTAGCATGAGCAGGGAGCTCTGAGCAGTCTGAAGAAGGTAGATTGGTGATTAGTGGCTTTGTACGCAGACTGGGAGTGGCTGTAGCAGAACTGCTGGCCTGACATCATTAATCCATCCCAGCCCACACATTCTCCATGCTAGACTGGTAAGGGAGGCTGAAAGACGGGCTGCTAATTCAGTCCCGGGTGAGGAGCAGAACTAGAGCAAACCAGATCAGCCGCACTGAAACTTTCGCCTGTTCCCTCATCATGTGGGTGCGACTGGGGAGTTTTTCTGGTAATATCCTGTTTAAGAGAAAAAAGGTTTGTTTCTCATACTACAGAGTGCGTTATTCCATGTCATTGCCAACATGTTTTGCAAGTATTGAATGAGTAGTGAATAAAAAATGTATTAGGTCAAAAATAGACTAGACATACAGACATATCCTGTATATGTATGTAAAATCGTATGCAGTATGATAGGAATAAGAAGTCTGGATGATGAACATTATGTGACTGAAAGCTCTAAAATGTCTGACTAGTATAAGAGCACAGTCACATTTCTGGCAGAAAACTTTACTGTAGTGTTTACTTGAGTACATTTGAAGTTGTGAAGCCCTTTAAATAGCACAAATTATTAATGTTAAAAAACCTCATAAAGTGACATTTTCATGCCATGGGACCTTTAAGGACCATGGGAAAACCCTGCAGCTTATTAAGCTGGGCAAGATAAAGTCAACGATGTAAAAATTGCTGCTGCCAGCTCTCCATCTTATACAGATCACCAGAAACATTGGTTGGCAACGATAGATGGAGAGCCACCCTGCCAGCGTTCCGGGACGGAGGGGTGGGGGTTGCTAGGGGCACACGGCGATACACTGTTAAGAGCAATGTGTGTTTGGTGTAGCCGGTCCTACTCCAGTCTATCGATCTCTGCAAAGGGTTTTGGAGGTCACATGCAGACTACAGACTAGTTATTTCCTCTCATGCAGGCACAGAGCACATATGCATGTTGGCAGTAAACTGGATGTTGGTGCAAGTTTTTGCAGAAGACACAAGGCGATCAATCCTTCGGTCTTTGCAAGCGATAGTTCTTTCAGCTTGGCTGACAGATTGCGCTGAGCGAGAAAAAGAAAATACATATCCATTCACAGTGCAGTGGTAGATGAACCTGTCATCACTGCTGTGTAGTTTATTTGCACATACAAATAGAAAAATCTAACCGTAAAAGTGAGCAACGAAGAGTTAAATACACTTACCTGAACTAGCTCCCAATATCGATAATACTTTCACACATTTTGTAGAATGCTGTATCTACAATATATAGACATGTATGCACATGCTGCACGTTATCATCCAGTACATGTGTATCCATTCAGTATTTATTTCTTTGCACTATTGGTATAGTTTACAACTCACAGAAACATAGACTGTTTATTGTTTTTAGTTGTTGGTCATTGGTGCTTTTTTATGTATATTTCTATAATATTTTATACATATACTGTGTGTGTGTGTGTGTGTGTGTGTGTTGTGTGTACATACATACATATTCTTGTTATTTTTCAAAAAACCTTTACAACGTCATTGTTAAGTCCCTTGTTTTATTTCCTTTTTCTAACACAGCATCTATGTGAAAGACTCACTTAATATTTATACTGTACACATGAAATTGAGTAATCATTTTATTTTACAAATCTGCCCGTGATGAGCGACTGCATTGAGGTCGAATCTCAAGTTGGTGGTGTTGACTCAGAAAATGAATCATGGAACCTGCAGAGAGCCCCGATCATCTGAGCAGCTGTCCCAACAAGCCGGGGGCCGGGGCCAGATTCGGCCCTGTTTTGTTACTGAGGAGGCGCGAGAGGAGGGAGATCTGAAAACTTTCCACAAAATGTTTTTTAAACGGTCAGTTGCATATCGAATCCATGCAAAAGGAAACAAGCTTCAGTATTTAACCTGAGTGCACAGAAGCAAAGAAAGGGTGTTATTATTGAATGACTGCGTAGTGGCTAAACTCTTCGGCCATTTCCTCCCATTCATACGCTGAAAGGTCCTGACTTTCTCTTAAGTGATATCTTGGCTCCAACATATCAAATGCTCCAGATTGATCAAGAAGTAGGAAGCTGTGTTTGACCTGAACTAGGAAATCACGGTAGGAAGTTTGATAAAAATTCAAGAATGGAGGATCAGGCTTATTCAGAACACTTTTCCGCTTATGTTGCAGTGTGATTTATGTGGATTTGTTTTTACCTTTGCCTCGTTTCAACATCCGTGAAGGCAACATGCCAAATGATCAAAAAAATCAGTTTGTCTCACAACCCAATATTTTCACTGGAGTTTAGCTTACCTGTTATGCAAAGCGTAACCCCCCCCCCAACAAAGGAATTAGATTTGTGTTCTACTTATTTTGCTCAAACTTTGCAAAAATGCAGTATTTATGACAGTCCAGAAGCTAGTTTCTAATTACATTTTTTTGTGTGAGATGAAAGAAATAGTTGTTTTGAAGGTATAAATTATGGTTGTCGTGGAAACAGTGTGTGATTTTAGCTTGGCGCTCTCATACGTGGGTGGTCCAACATGTGAGTCAGCGAAACACACCACTTGGATTGCATCTGCTGTCACGATATGAGGGAGATCGTGAACTCCATCTTTTTTTTTTATTCCCTGAAGAGAGCGGCCATATGGTCGAACCTCCTTTTTGCTGGCGCAGTCCTCAAACTGGCTGGTCTGCTCGGTTTTTCTCTGGATTCAAGCTCAAGGAACACTGATGTCATATGAATCAGGAGCAGAATATGTCGCATTATGTAATGAGAAGGAACAATATGTATGTGTTGCTGCCATAACAATCATCCAAAGCATTTGCATTTGCTGCATCAGTGTCCTCTGATAAGTTAACAGCGCTATAAAAGACGCTGTGAAGTCAGATTAAGGACTCTGATTTCTCCAAATTGAAGCCACTTCAGTAATGACGAGAGTTGAATGTGAGGAGACTTTAAGGCTGGTCTGAGAAGAGTTGATTACTCTCTTTTAAGGACAGTAAAACTAGATATACTGTACATGTTTTGAAAAAGAATTGTACACCATTTTGAGAAATGTGCGTGTTTCACTTTATTGCTGATAGTTAGATGAGAAGAACACCGCTGTCACATCTGTCTGGTAAACATAAAGCTGGATCCTACCGCCTGTTAGCTTAGATTAGCATACAGACTGGGACCGGTGGTCTCTGTCCAAAGGTAACCAAATCCACCTGTCACCACCTGCAAAGCTCACTTATTAACATGTCGTTCTGAGGTCTGTTCAAGCCACGCTCCACCTACACATTACACAGTCAGTGGTATCAGTCTTCTTATTTAACCCTCGACAAATGAGCAAACAACCGTGTTTCCCAAGTATAAAAAAAACAACACGCCCCTGGGTGAGCCCTGTAGCTCACCCAGGGGCGTGGCACCAAATTCTGGGCCCTGTAGAAAGACATGCTCTATGGGCCCCTCCCTGCATCCACAGCTACTCATTCCAGCATCTTTTTGGGCCCTCCTCACATGAGGGCCCCCCCCAGTCAAACGTCCTTGAGCTCACCTAGCTTGCGCCCAATGTACCACGGCTCAGTCCTTACTGCAGCGGCCCGGGTTTGAGTCTGACCCGCGGCCCTTTGCGGTATGGCCTCCCCCCCTCTACTCCCTTTTCTGTCTTCATCTGCCCTATCAAATAAAAAGGACAAGAAAGCCCAAATAATCAAAAAAAAAGTTAAACAACACAAAAGCTGCAATTGAAAAAAAATGGAAAAGACAGCAATCCAGCCATCAATGGTCAAATACAGGAGTATGGATTAAAAGAACCTCAGACAACCTAGAATATATGCAAGAAATTCATTTAAAAATTGCAAGTAGTCATCAGAGGATTCAAATAATACTTTATAATCAGCTAATGTGATTCATTTTCACTTCTTTTTATAGTTCACTTTTATTACTAGATAGTTCTTTGTCAGACATTTTACATTTCAAATCATATCAAAGTATATCAAAGTATCAAATCCATTAAAGAAATCCCTTGGCTTAAAGAATGTGAAGTAAAATGAAGAACCTGTTGGAAGGCTTATAGAATAGTCAAGTCACCTTTCCTCTAGACAGGGAAAAGGCTGGGCCACTGATGAGCTCAGGGAGTCAAACAGGCAGCTGTAGCCTTCCACCTGCTCCCTGGCTCAGGCACCCATGGGAGCAGGTCTAGCTCACACCTTGCATGCAGCGCTCTGGCCCCAGGAGATGCCAGGCTACAGAGGGCCGTGTCCAGACTTGCAAGCTTCCAGTCAAACTGACACCCAGCGTACAGGTCAGGCCTGTTTTCTTCTGTGTAGCCCGGAGCCGTGGATGGCATCATTAGCAAACTTTCAGGGATGAGTACAACATGAGGTTAACTGTAACACCTGAGCCACCACCTCGTGATCTTGTGTGAAACCTGCCAAATTCCACTACTTTTAAGTTTCCTATTTGATCATTGTGTCATACGTATACTGTACATGTTTATTTAATTATGCGTGTAACTGGAAAAGGAGGTTAAAACAGATTTAAATTCAATGTGACTTTAGATGCTCTTTAAAAAAACATATACTGTATTAGGAAAAATGCTTAGACTGCCTCCATGTGGTTTTAAACATAGTGGGGTTTTTGGGTTACAACATTTTAATAAGCCACAGTTTATACTTCTACCTAAGTAGAAGTACAGATACTCGTGTTAAAAAATACTCTAGAAAAAGTAGAACTACTGATTTAACTTCTTTACTCAAGTAAAAGTAAGAACAGGCTTGGGAAGTTGTGCCGTTTATATGCAGTTGGCTACATTTTAAATGGAAGTCTGCCAATAGGCCTAAAATACTCCATATATGATTATTGAGACAGAGGGTTACTTAACTAAATGCTAGAGAACCTAGGCATGGTCATTGATAGCATTATTTCTGAATATTACACCATTTATTAAGGCTCACTAACATAAGTGCAGACTTGATGGTTGAATAACGAAATAAAGGTCTCATGAGTTTATCACTTTACCAAACACATATACCAAGTCTGCAGTTCTAAATGTTAGTAAGTTGTTAATAAATGGATGTTTGTCTCCAAAATTGAGTCGCATGTGCAGGATAAAGGGATTTATGATACTACATCCGCCTATCCAAAGTGCTCATGGAACAGTCCATGAAACAGCCCCCATGTAGTGGATCCTGAATACTGTGGCAGAGTGCCCTGTGTTGGTCCTTCCAGTATTTCAAAATCTACATGATACTTCATTACTGTGTTTTACTGTAGCTCCTAGAGCTCAACCGTGTGGTTCCAGAACTAAAACATCCCATTTATTTTTTCCATAAGGATTTTGATTATCAGCCAGAATGTCTAAGTCATCGGAGGTATTCTTACCATGATCTACGAGAATGTCAAACAAAAGTTTAAGTCTCTGTTCAATCTTCAAGTCTGCATGAAATCAACCTTGTTTTAAGAAAAGCACGTTTTATTCACAATGTCATAGAGAAGTACTACACACCCACCCACCGACGTTTCTGATTCGTGCAACTCCGTGTTACCGTGGAAATGTTTACCGAATCTGCAAACAGCTGTAGCGAGCTGCTGCTATTGAAGCACCCAGCACAAGTGACTTTGTCACTACGCATGTATCGTTCCTGTTTGGCACCCGACACACAGCGGACTCTTCCCTCCACAGACTCACGTCGGTAAATTAGGGAGTGAACTTGCGCTCCCGGGGGCGGTTCACCAAGAAGAGGAGGCGTGTCCCGGCATTAACGTTCCCTGGTGCTGTTTTACAGTTTCAGAAAATCGTTCCGCTACAGACCAGGAGACACTCTAGTCTAAAGTCAGTGCCGCGTTATTCAGAGGCTATTGTAAGGGCGCATGCTTGGCCGTAACGTAGCGTGTGAACACAGTGCATACACTTTGCTTCTGTCGTCTCACGGACCCAGCGGTTCCCATTACCGCTAACCATACAAGGAAAAATATGACCTTGTTTTACTCATTTCCATGAAGCGTGGATATGTTAATGACATAAATGAGGAGGAACTATTAAAGGACTCAAGGTGATGTGATGTTGAACGCAGCAGCAGCAGCAGCGCGGGAGAGGAGAGACAGAAGAGCTGCATCGTCTATGGTGATGTCATCTCCATCTAATGTTAGGTTCAAAAACACCACCACGCATTCATAACCTCGTGATTTGGTGAGAGAAGACATCGGAAAGATTTTTTTTTTTTCGACATTTCTTTATTTATTTTGTCAGAAAGAAAAATCAATAGCAAACGTCGGTTTCCTTGACTGTGGACTGCTCCTGGCGAGCGCCCATGGATGGATTAACAGCGTGAGCCTAGCAGATCCACTGTTACAATACCAATCCACCATGGAACAAGCGCACCGGCTTTTAATGGGAATGTGAGATAACGCTCCGATTGGTTTCTTACAAGTTACACCCAAACCACACCTATAAGTAATGTAGCTACTTCAGACCAACACATTTTAGATTTGGGGCGCAAGAGTCATTTATCCGCCGGTATGATAGCAGCGCCCGAGATCCGCCCACAAAGCTACTTGCGTTTGGCATTCAATACTTGCCTTTCAGATCGTTAAAATTGGGCCCCACAAGTCACAGTCTTGTATCTTTGCCATTTTTAAAATGTTCTTTATTGGCAAATCAAATGTTTTTAGATCACAGTTCATCTTGTACCTGGTTGGCTTGGTTCCAGGCTTAACTCTTTACATGTACTGTTTATTAAAACGTCAATAGAGATATTGAATGAGGGAAAATAACTTCCAGAACCAGGGCTGTTTAAAAAGTGAGAGCCTTTGGGGACTAATACTGCCTGTCATGCAACTGTAGTAGCCCCACAAATCCAAAGGTGAGACCATTGGTGAACGGTCCTATCAGATCTTCACACAGCTCGTGTAAGAATGTGGCTGCATTACACCGGGCCTGTAGGCATCAGCTGGGAAAACAAGCTGAGACTGATAACAGATCAAGCCCACATTCCATCCCGGGCTGTGTCGAGGGACAGAGCAGACCACCAATTTCACACACATGGTGATAGCGATT